>NC_083584.1:62801788-62896788 GCF_027579695.1 Neoarius graeffei
GCCGCCTTTTAACACTACGGCTTAAAAACAGATTATCCTTCGGGGTATACAAACTTATTGAGCATGTAATCCCAGTCAGTAATTACTTTGTGCAACTGAACTGATCCAAGATCATGAATCTTATGAACACTGAAATAAGTGAGTCCATTCACCAGTTATCTGTCAGGGTTGTGGGTGAGGTGGAGCTGACGTCAGGTGAGAAGCGGAGTCCAGTCAGGGTGAACACAGAGACCAGCAACCATTCACAGGCATATTCATACCTACGGGCAATTTAGAGCAGCACATTGACCCAATCCGCATGTTTTTGGATTTTGGGAGGAAATTGGAGAACCTGGAGGAAACCCACCCAGGCATGAGGAGAACATGAAAATTCTGCACAAAAAGGCCCACATCGGCTGCGAGGTTCAAACTCAGAACCTTCTTACTGTGAGGCAGCAGTGCTAACCACCACACCACCATCTGACTACAGCCCAGCTGAGGTTTTAGGGTCTGTAAACACCTGACCGGATGTGCTTCATGAACATGCCTTTCCAAAACCATCCATCCATTATCTGTAGCCACTTATCTTGTGCAGGGTCGCAGGCAAGCTGGAGCCTATCCCAGCTGACTATGGGTGAGAGGCGGGGTACACCCTGGACAAGTTGCCAGATCATCACAGGGCCGACACATAGAGACAAACAACCATTCACACTCACGTTCACGCCTATAGTCAATTTAGAGCCACCAATTAGCCTAACCTGCATGCCTTTGGGGGAAACCGGAGCACCCGGAGGAAACCCATGCAGACACGCGGAGAACATGCAAACTCCACACAGAAAAGCCCCTGGGCTCGAACCCAGAACCTTCTTGTTGTGAGGCGACAGTACTAACCACTATACCACCATAACCATGAGCATTAATATGAATTTGCCATCCCCGTCCTTTGTGCTGGGCAGCACGGTGGTGTAGTGGTTAGCGATGTCGTCTCACAGCAAGAAGGTCCGGGTTTGAGCCCCGTGGTCGGCGAGGGCCTTTCTGAGCGGAGTTTGCATGTTCTCCCTGTGTCCGCGTGGGTTTCCTCCGGGTGCTCCGGTTTCCCCCACAGTCCAAAGACATGCAGGTTAGGTTAACTGGTGACTCTAAATTGAGCGTAGGTGTGAATGTGAGTGTGAATGGTTGTCTGTGTCTATGTGTCAGCCCTGTGATGACCTGGCGACTTGTCCAGGGTGTACCCCGCCTTTCACCCGTAGTCAGCTGGGATAGGCTCCAGCTTGCCTGCGACCCTGTAGAACAGGATAAAGCGGCTACAGATAATGAGATGAGATGAGATCCTTTGTGCTGTAACATTACAGTACACTAATGGCATTTAGCAGACACTCTTATCCAGAGCGATGTACAGTACAACACACCCAGAGCAGCCTGGGGAGCAGTCGGGGGTTAGATGCCTTGCTCAAGGGCACTTCAGCCATTCCTGCTGGTCCAGGGAATTGAACATTTTGGTTAGGCCCGTCACAATAACACATTTTTTTGGACGATATATTGTCTCAGAAATGATTGCGATAAACGATATTAATGTTGACACCTTTTCAAGACAATTTTATGCCACAAGCAAAATAATAATGATCATGCAAATACACCCTTTCAAAGAGGAATAAAAGTCAACTTATTCACTTCAACAGTGGAACGTAAAAAATATAAATAAATAACCTAACGAAATAAAACAACAATCAAACAAAACCACTCACAACAAAAACAATAAATAAAATACAATCTATGGCTCTTAAAAATTGCACTTAAGTACATATTAACTTGGCACAGGGTAATAAAGACATTCTTTTCTTCACAGGCAACATTCTGCCAATTCAGTTTCTCAAAGATTAGTACCCAGATCAACAACGTACAAAATAAGAACGTATTGCCAGCTGTCATTTGGATAAAAGTAACAACAATTAGAACGAGATAACATGTAGGCAAGGGCGTAGGTTTGGTATTAACATTGGTGGGGACAAAAACCCAATGCCAACCCCCAGTGGCGCCAACTTCAGGTCAATATTAGAGGGTCACAATATTTTGCTCCATTGTGTTCCACCAAAAGAGTCTCCATCATCTCTCCAAAGGCCAGACTTTTAAAATTTGAAGTTCAGAACTGTAGTAATTCATGAATAATACAATAATATGCAATTAATTTGATTAATTGCAAATCTTGCATGTGATGATTAACTCATTCTACCAGTTTGCAAATGTGTTTTACAAGCGAATAACGCACTGACTGTCGGGAGGGTGTATGTTCCTTTCCCTCATAAATGGAAGTAAAACACATATGGAGCCTTAAACACTGCGTTCCATGAGGCTGGCAGGGGGAGTCGGCTCTCTTCTGTAGGATCTTTAACTAGTTTTAGAATGCTAGTTTAAGCTGATATGTGATTGATCTAACGGTAAAACAGCACGAGGACTCGAGAACTTTTTTGACACGTTTAAAGGTTATAATTTTACTTGGCAACAGAATGTATCTGAATTCTGATTGGTTGTTGTTATATTATTGCCTTTTTGTTGTCTTCTTGAGCCCAGAGCAGAGAGGGGAGGGAGAGGAAGGAGGGACAGGGTTGTACAGAGAAAAGTTTTTAGCCGACCGCTTTCAAATGAACCGCCTCGAAAACCAATCAGTTCAGCATATGTATGTACTCGGTATGTGACGTTTTGAAAAGAGAGGCGGAGTAACCAAAAGTTTCTGATCAAGAAGGCGGAGGCTGTTCTGCTTATTACGTGAAAATGTTTTATTTGATTAAAAGGTGTCTGGGCCACTAACAATGTCCACATCACCATCAGGTTGTTGTTGTTTACATGCGTCATGTTACCCGAACTCGGTCAGGGCTCTGCAGGTCTTAACTGAAGCACTTCAAATTCAGGGTTAGCGGGCTGCTAAAGTTTGCAGGCGCTTCACAAGCAAGATTCTGTGCAATATTAGCCAACATTAGCACAGTTTGATATGATTGAATAATGTCTTTGTGACCTTAATGAACACCAGTTGTTGTCGGTATCAAGTCGGATTGTTATTTACATGCCACACAAACTTAGAAAACAGTCATATTCGTATGTTGTCGTTTTTACACACTGAATACGAACTGTTGTTAACTGATTAATTTTACGAGCTAATCTAACGTTACATTCCTCAAGGGCGGCACGGTGGTGTAGTGGTTAGCGCTGTCGCCTCACAGCAAGAAGGTCCTGGGTTCGAGCCCCGGGGCCGGCGAGGGCCTTTCTGTGCGGAGTTTGCATGTTCTCCCCATGTCCGCGTGTGTTTCCTCCGGGTGCTCCGGTTTCCCCCACAGTCCAAAGACATGCAGGTCAGGTTAACTGGTGACTCTAAATTGAGCGTAGGTGTGAATGTGAGTGTGAATGCTTGTCTGTGTCTATGTGTCAGCCCTGTGATGACCTGGCGACTTGTCCAGGGTGTACCCCGCCTTTCGCCCGTAGTCAGCTGGGATAGGCTCCAGCTTGCCTGCGACCCTGTAGAAGGATAAAGCGGCTAGAGATAATGAGATGAGATGAGACATTCCTCAAGGGCAGTTTGCTAGCTAGCAGCCGGTCACTGCACTGCAACCGCACTTGCTAATTGACATGGTAGCCAAACTTGCTTGCTGTTTTCGCGACCACGCCCCCACAGCGGATATTCATGAGCGAATTTTGTGTGGTTTTGCCCAGTGGAAACCTACAGTAACCATTTGTGTACCGCGCACGGAGCGTGATTTTTTTTCCCCTTCTTCAAATCAGAAATATTGGTAGGGACACGTCCATACCCAATTCTATGCCTATGGTCTGTACAACGGAGCAACGTGTTGTTGTCTTTTCCCCATTCAGTGGATCCCCTGGCTGGATAACTGTTGCATGCTGGGAGGCCCCGCCTCTGACAGAGGGCCGCGTGAGATGACAAAAAACAGCGCGGTGTTTTATTCAGTCAGTGGGTCAAGCTAATACTCTGGCAACTTCCTTATGGAGATGTACAGCACGTAAATGCCAAAATCGCAGTAAAAAAAATTACTGAGCTAATTTTAATTTACTGTACAATAAGTCGGCATATTGAATATCGCGACAGGCCTACTTTTAGTCCCAAAGCTACTTCTCTAACCATTAGGTCATAGCTTCCCCAGTCTTCCAGGAAGTCTTTCCACTAGATGTTGGACAAGAAGGTCTGGTGCGCAGTTGGTGTTCCAAACACACACAGGCTGAGTTTACACACTTGCGTCCTGTCTTTCCACGCATCTTAGGCCACACCAATTCGATTAGTTGGTTCTCGGAATCGCCGCTTGAAGAAAATGCAAAATGGAAAAAAAAAATCTAAATCAAACTCCCACCAACAGAAGAACATCGTGGCTGATGGTTCAAAATACTGAAGACTGCAGGTTTTCACGTGACGTTGAAAACCAATCAAATCGCCCCTTTCACTTTAGATAAAGACTTGTAGAAGAAACATGCCTGTGGAGGGGAATCCTGCAAAGCCTGGGTTTGTGATTGTTAGGATATTCAGTGAACAGAAGCGTAAAACCTTTGACAGGTGTGTTGAAATTCAAGAGGGGGGAAACTTTGCACAGTTGTACTCAAGATGCCATGAGCTTGTTACCCTGCGATGTGCCAACTTGGACAACAACTCTGTGGAGGTGGGTTTGATTTATATATTTCTTTGACTGATGTGAGGGGCAAACAAAAAATCATTTGAAGTATTTAGCGATCAGAAGTAGCCTACTCCTGGTTAAATCTTTTTTTCTGTGCATTGTAGATGTTCAATTGACTGTAATTCAATCGTTTATTTAGCCGATCTGTTTACTGGTTTGCCTGATAAAAGACGTGCAGCCAGAGCTAGCCCTGCTGACAAAGACAATACATGACACAAATTTACTGTAGGCCTACTGAGTTTATTCCCTTGTTCATTTTTTCTGCGTAGCATCCCTCTTGAGCAGGGCTGCCGACTGTTATGTAGTGAGCGTGAGACACGCGCGTATGACTGCCTTCTCATGCCCTCACGCAACACACAGGTTTTATACGGCTCTCAGTAATTTTACCATCAGAACATTTTTTAAATTTTATTTCGCTTGCTCGCTTCATATTTTTCCTGAAAAAAATCAGAGAACCAACTAATTAAATCGGTATGGCCTTACATTTCTTCACTCATATTTCCCATTTCCGTCATCCGATGTTATTATACAGTTTGAAAAATCTCATCTCATCTCATTATCTGTAGCCGCTTTATCCTTCTACAGGGTCGCAGGCAAGCTGGAGCCTATCCCAGCTGACTACGGGCGAAAGGCGGGGTACACCCTGGACAAGTCGCCAGGTCATCACAGGGCTGACACATAGACACAGACAACCATTCACACTCACATTCACACCTACGCTCAATTTAGAGTCACCAGTTAACCTAACCTGCATGTCTTTGGACTGTGGGGGAAACCGGAGCACCCGGAGGAAACCCACGCGGACACGGGGAGAACATGCAAACTCCACACAGAAAGGACCTCGCCGGCCCCAGGGCTCGAACCCAGGACCTTCTTGCTGTGAGGCGACAGTGCTAACCACTACACCACCGTGCCGCCCCAGTTTGAAAAATGGACGAGAAAAACAATCATTTGAAAGTCATCCAACACAGTAGTCTGTGGTCTGTCTTCAGTAGGAATGTCACGACATTATCATGCGAACAGAAATCATGATGCAAATTTATGACAATTTGAATCAAATATATAAAAAAATTGTGAGTATTATCAGGCTGCATAATCTTGTAGTTTTTCCTTCCTGTTTAATTGTGGGTGGTAAAAGAGAGCAACTGGACTTGCTTGAAGATTCTTGAAGATGTTTCACCTTTCATCCGAAAGGCTTCTTCAGTTCTGTCTGACTAGTACGGAGTATCAGGTATTTATCCTCTCATGGATGAAAAGCTCATCTAAGGTGTCGTTGAGTCATCCTGTTGGTGTGGGTCACTGGGGGCTGGATGTGAACAGCCTTAAGAGTCGTTAGGGCGATCAGTGGGTTGCCCGTTAAGATGATCAATGGAATGCTGATTCTCTCTGTCCTCCTGTGTGTCACTGAAAACAGCTGGGTTTTGGTGTGCATTCAGTTGTCTGGGAAGTGTGCCAAGGACTGCATTGTAGGTGGCTGATAAATGATGTCTTAGGCCCTGTCCACATGGCAACGGATTCAGGTGACTCCGATACAATTGCTTATCGTTTAGGCCTGGCGTCCACACAGCACCGGCGTTTTGGGTGCCCAAAACGCAATCTTTTTGAGAACGGGTTCCAGAGTGGAAAGATCTGGCAACGTTGCCGTTGTGAAGTCATCTGGATGAGTAGAATGGATTTGTTTACGATGACGTCACAACCACATGACTGTGAGTGCTTCACGCAGGGTAGAAGTGTAACGAACTCGATGCGAGTTGTCAACAAATCCTATAACTTGGTTCATGAAACGCGCTTACAAAATATTTTCACTGTGAATATTTATTGTGTAATGGTGCAAAGTGAGAGAGAGAGAGAGAGAGAGAGAGACTCTGCCCTTAGGGCAGAGTCAATCCCGCCAGCAAAAATCGGGAAAAAAAAGGAGCGATCTCACCTCTTCAGATGTCGGTTTAAGTCCTACAATACATTCCTCAAAAAGGGCGTAGAAGAGCAAATTAATCCATCAATGTGTAGCATTCAATTTATTCCGGACCATTAAAGACGCCGCCTTCCGCGTAGAATCATACGTCATCCTCGCCGCCACATTGGATAGGTCAAAGCAGAGAATAAAGATTCATGTGCTGCGTTTAACTGTACCAACAGGTTTACCGTCCAAACGAGATCATATGGGATTACCTTTCACAGGTGAGAAACAACAAATTAATCCATCAACGTGTAGCATTCAATTTATTCCGGACCATTAAAGACGCCGCCTTCCGCGTAGAATCATACGTCATCCTCGCCGCCATATTGGATAGGTCAAAGTGGAGAATAAAGATTAGCTGCGTTTAACTGTACCAACAGGTTTGCCGTCCAAACGAGATCACATGGGATTACCTTTCACAGGTGAGACTGGAAAAATACTTTTCATTGTATTTGGTCATTATAATGTAATTTTACGAACAGATTTTCCTGACTTTGTGGCTAATATGAAGTCTCGCGCATAATAGTTTATGCGCATGCGTCCTTACTTCTATTGTTCTGGTGTCTCCGAAGGGACCATCTTACAGCGCCCCTAGAGGTGTGGCATGTGTATTGCATCGTTTTCAGCAAGTTGCCATATGGACCTGATATTTTACTGATCGTTGCCCATTTGGACGCGATATATTTTTAAATAACATCTCGTTGCCATTGTCGTGTGGATGTAGCCTTAGACCCCCACCTCTGTTCAGTGATGGCCGTTCCAGGTTGACAAAAATGGCTTCTTTAACTCCTCACTCATACCAACGATCCTCTCTGGATGAAATGCGTACGCTGCAATCCTGAAATAAGTGTCTTTTGTTGTTAAGATGAAGGTAGACAGCAGAGTCCTGGCCTGAGGAACTGGCTCTCCTGTGTTGAGCCATGCGCCTGTGAAGCGGTTGTTTTGTTTCCCCAATATACGAGTCAGTGCATTCCTCACTGCACTGAATTGCATACACTACTTTGTCCTGTTTGTGCCTGGCTATTCTGTCCTTAGGGTGGACCAGTTTCTGTTTCAGGGTGTTACTGGGTCTGAAATGTACCGGAATGTTGTGTTTGTAGAAGATCCTCCTGAGTTTCTCAGATACGGTAGACCAGAAATGTAGGGAATGACAATGTTCTTGCATTTGTTCCTGTTATCCTCCTTGTCCGTTATGTTCCTTTTTCTGCTCTTGAAAAAAGCCCAGTTGGGATACCCACAGTTCTGAAGTGATTTCTTGATGTGATTCTGCTCCTTCTCTTTTCCCTCTACCGTTGTAGGGATGTTCTGAGCCCTGTGTTGCAAGGTCCTAATGACCCCCAATTTGTGCTCCAGTGGGTGGTGAGAGTCGAGGAGTAGGTACTGGTCTGTGTGTGTGGATTTCTGGTAGACCTCGATGCTAAGGCTTCTGTCTTGTCTAATGTGTACATCACAATCCAAGAAGGCTAGATTATTCCCACTGACGTCCTCCCGAGTGAAATTGATGTTGATATCCACTGCATTTATGTGCTTAGAGAAGGCTTCCACTTCATGGGTTTTGACTTTAACCCATGTGTCATCCACATATCTGAACCAGTGGCTGGGAGCAACTCCTGAAAAAGTGGTCAAAGCTTTATGTTCCACTTCCTCCATGTAAAGATTGGCCACAATAGGGGACACTGGTGAGCCCATGGCGCATCCATGCTTCTGTCTGTAGAAACTTTCATTAAACTGAAAATAAGTGGTAGTCAGGCAGAGGTCAAGCAGGGTGCAAATCTGGTCCGTGGTGAGGTTCGTTCTATCCAGTAAGGTGTTGTCTTGAAGGAGTCGTTTTCTAACAGATTTGACTGCTTCTGTGGTGGGAATGCAGGTGAAAAGAGAAGTGACATCATAAGAAACCATGGTTTCATCTAAGTCTAGTTTGAGGTCTGCAACTTTAGTCGCAAAATCTTGGGAGTTTTTGACGTGATGTAGCATATTCCCAACAATAGGAGCCAGGATGGTGGCTAGGTGTTTGGCAATGTTATAGGTGACCGAGTTTATACTGCTGATGATAGGTCTGAGTGGAGCTCCTTCCTTGTGAATCTTGGGGAGTCCGTATATGAGAGGAACGGCTTCCCCAGGGTACAATCTGTAGTACAGAGATCGGTTGATGGCTTGGTCCTTTTCTAGTTGTTGCAGGCAGCTAACAACTTTCTTTTTGTAACAACTGGTGGGGTCCCGCCTTAAGGTTTCATAGCTGGTTGTGTCGCTGAGGAGAATGGTCATCTTTGCGTGGTAGTCCGCTGTGTTTAGCACCACTGTGAGTCTCCCTTTGTCAGCAGGAAGGATGGTGATGTTCCAATCTCTTTGAAGCAATGTAAGAGCCCTCCTTTCTTGGCTGGTGAGGTTGGAGGGGGGTGCTTTTGCACTGGACAGAGCAGCTGATATCTTCAGTCTAAGTTGTTCTGCCTCTGTGTTGGTCAGATTGTTGTTTCTGATGGCTGACTCTGTGGCTGTGATGAGATCTACCACTGGTATCCGCTCTGGTGAAACTGCAAAGTTAAGTCCCTTGGATAAAACATCTTTCTCTGGTTGGGTGAGTACCCTGTTGGATAAGTTCTTCACCCATTTCTCTTCTATGTCTGGTTGTGTAGCCTGGTCAGATTTCTTCCTCCAAGTCAGCACTTCTGTCTTCCTGGAGGAGGTGGTTTTAGACAGCAATGTTTGAAATTTGCACATCTGTCGTTCCTTGCCTTTGGTATGTTGTGAAATCTGTACCTTCTCTGCGAAATCAGAGACTCGTTCCAAAACTTCACTGGGAAGAAGTACTGTCAACTCTTCAAACATCAGTTCAGTCTTGTTCTGGAGAGCATCGATGGTGAAATGTACTTGTCTCACTCTCTCGTTGAGAAGTTGCTTCTGGGCTTTCTGGAGGATTATTTCAGCTCTGTGTCCTTTGACTGTTGAATGCAGGCGTAGGCTAGTGGGGATAATGTTGGATTGTCGGCATCTCAGGTTGAAACACAGGTGGTTTCTGTAGTCTACCAGTTTTCTGGAAGTCCTCTCATACTCCTGCACCAGTTGAAGGGTTCTCATCCCAAAGTGCATAGAAACATGTCTGTGAAGATTCTCAGTCATCCAGGTCATAGTAACTGTTGGTGGTAAAAGAGAGCAACTGGACTTGCTTGAAGATTCTTGAAGATGTTTCACCTCATATATGGACTCCCCAAGATTCACAAGGAAGGAGCTCCACTCAGACCTATCATCAGCAGTATAAACTCGGTCACCTATAACAGGGGTCCCCAACCTTTTCAGCCCCAAGGACCGGTTTGGTTCTCATTTTTTCCCCAGTGGACCGGGGGGCGCAGGGGCACATATGTTCGCATGCACATACTTTTACAAATGAGGATAGTCAGCAGGATACAATATGTGGGGGTGGGTGTATGTATTCACAAGTGACTAAGGTTGGTATGTTCCAACCATTGGGGGTCTTGGGGGGGGGGATACATGATCATTTATTATTAGGGGAAAATTTTGGTGATATTCCATATGGTGTTGTGCATGCATATTAAAAAATAACCATTTCAGCCATGAACAGTAGGTAACAAACTCTTGAAAAAGAACATGAACTTGAACAAGTGAAAATTGAACTATGAACAGGAAGTAAACGCGAAACAACATGCACAACACAATATGTACTGTACAAATTAATACAACGAATTAATAAATTTAGCCCGCGTTGAGGCCAAAATGCAATTTATTTTAATGGTTGCCCTGTGCTTGTTTCCCTGCAACAAGAAGATTCCATCTGGGGGTGATGGAAGACAGTGACACTCTTAATGTGTTTGAAATGTCCAATCGATTGCGCAGTTTTGTTTTGGTCACGGTCATTGCAGAAAACCCGGCCTCGCATAGGTATGTGGTTGGAAAAGGAAGCAATGTTTTGAGCGCTTTTGCGGCTATTTCCGGGTATTCCGCTTTGGCTTTGATCCAAAATGCAGGTAAAGAGGTTTGCTCGAACATAGTCTTAAGACCACCGTCATTTGCTAGTTCGAGAAGCTGTGCTTCCTCCTGAATGGGCAGGTGATTGGGGATGCTGGCAAATGGGTTGCAGATCCACTCATTCTTTTGACGCGGATCCGTGGAGGCTGGGAAGTACCGTTCGAATTCTTTCGACAGCGCAACAAGGTGATCGCGAATCAGCTCCGACAGAGCTGGCGCTGCCTCAGTCTCTCCCAATATCCCCACTAATGTATGAAACATATCAAACACACCCCTGCCTACTCGACGTCCCCACTGAGCCAGCTTTGCTTTAAATGCAGCAACTTTATCTGCCACTTTAAAGACCGTTGTCATCCTCCCCTGGAGTGGCAGGTTGAGCTCATTAAGCAAGCTGAAAATGTCACAGAGGTACGCGAGTTTTGACACCCAATGGCCATCACTAAAATGCGCGGCCAACTCAGATTTTTTTTTTGCCAGAAATTTCTGCAGAGGCTCTCGCAACTCAAACACTCTGGCCAGTGATCTCCCCCTTGACAGCCATCTGACCTCTGCGTGCAAGAGAAAGCGTTTGTGCTCTGCATCCATTTCTTCGCAGAGCTATTCAAATAACCGAGTGTTGAGTGCGTGTGCTTTGATGTGGTTGACAATTTTAACTACATCATTTAGTACAGCATTCAACTCAGGTGACAATTTACGGCTGGCCAGCATTTCTCTGTGAATGGCACAGTGTGTGTGTTCGCAGTCAGGTGCAACCTCTCTGAGCCTCGCAGCGAAACCGGACAGCCGCCCAGTCATCGCTGCAGCCCCATCAGTACAAACGCCGATGCAGAAGGACCAGTCTAACTTCCCGGACACATAACCATCCAAAGCTCGAAATAATTCTGCACCTGTGGTGTTTGTTGGGAGTGACAGTACACACAACAAATCCTCCTGCACATCCTCCTCAAAAATGTACCGCACAAAAACAAGCAGAATTGCCCGGTTTTCCACATCAGTGGACTCATCAACCTGAATCGCAAACCACGGTGACCCTCTTACCCTCTCCAACAACTGTGTCTCAATATCCTCCGCTATGTCATCAATCCACCTATGGACATTACTGGCCGAAAGAGGTACCGCGCCTATCTTTTTTGCTGCTGCCTCCCCAAAGACTTCATTGCACATGTCTTTTGCACATGGCAGAATTAGCTCTTCCCCAATAGTGAAAGGTTTCTTGCATTTAGCAATTCGATTAGCCACTAAGTATGAGGCTTTTAGCGCAGCCACATTCACAGATGCAGTTGTCTTGAGCATGAGCTTTTGTGAATCTTGTTCACGTATTTTACGCTCAAAGAATTCAAGGGGTTTGTGTTTAAGTGTCGGATGTTTGGATTCTAGGTGTCGAATGAGCTTGGATGGCTTCATAGCCTCATTCGACAACTTATCGCCACATACCACACACAAGGGATTTGGTGCATGCGAGTCACCGGTCTGTGCAAACCCATATTTAAGATATGACTCGTCATATTTGCGAGTGAAAGATCCCTTCTTTTTCTTTGACGTTTCTGGTTCACCAGTATCATCAGTGGGCCTTTTTTCGCCCCTACCCACACCAAAGAAATTTGCTAACGACGTCTGCTTTTTGTTCATTTTAGCTAACATGTAGCACTGACTGTACAGTACCGCTGACCATGAACTGAGCTGAACTGAGACTGCGCTGCGGGTTAAGTAGCCTACGTGTTGAGGGGCAGGACAGACAGACAGTCATCATGATTGAAAAAAAAAAAGCTGTTTAATATGCTGCTATGGGCCACCTATGCAATCTGTGCAGTCTCCACGTAGACGTTTGACATCTAAACGGGTGTGATGAGCGCATTTCTGTTTTTTTTTCCCCTCGCATTTTTTTCGTGTCAAGGCCCTGTTTGGAATGTCTCGCGGACCGGTACCGGTCCACGGACCGGTGTTTGGGGACCACCGACCTATAACATTGCCAAACACCTAGCCACCATCCTGGCTCCTATTGTTGGGAATACGCTACATCACGTCAAAAACTCCCAAGATTTTGCTACAAAAGTTGCAGACCTCAAACTAGACTTAGATGAAACCATGGTTTCTTACAATGTCACTTCTCTTTTCACCTGCATTCCCACAACAGAAGCAGTCGAATCTGTTAGAAAATGACTCCTTCAAGACAACACCTTACTGGATAGAACGAACCTCACCATGGACCAGATTTGCGCCCTGCTTGACCTCTGCCTGACTACCACTTATTTCCAGTTTAATGAAAGTTTCTACAGACAGAAGCATGGATGCGCCATGGGCTCAGCGGTGTCCCCTATTGTGGCCAATCTTTACATGGAGGAAGTGGAACATAAAGCTTTGACCACTTTTTCAGGAGTTGCTCCCAGCCACTGGTTCAGATATGTGGATGACACATGGATTAAAATCAAAACCCATGAAGTGGAAGCCTTCTCTAAGCACATAAATGCAGTGGATATCAACATCAATTTCACTCGGGAGGACGTCAGTGGGAATAATCTAGCCTTCTTGGATTGTGATGTACACATTAGACAAGACAGAAGCCTTAGCATCGAGGTCTACCGGAAATCCACACACACAGACCAGTACCTACTCCTCGACTCTCACCACCCACTGGAGCACAAATTGGGGGTCATTAGGACCTTGCAACACAGGGCTCAGAACATCCCTACAACGGTAGAGGGAAAAGAGAAGGAGCAGAATCACATCAAGAAAGCACTTCAGAACTGCGGGTATCCCAACTGGGCTTTTTTCAAGAGCAGAAAAAGGAACATAACGGACAAGGAGGATGACAGGAACAAATTCAAGAACATTGTCATTCCCTACATTTCTGGTCTATCTGAGAAGCTCAGGAGGATCTTCTACAAACACAACATTCCGGTACATTTCAGACCCAGTAACACCCCGAAGCAGAAACTGGTCCACCCTAAGGAGAGAATAGCCAGACACAAACAGGACAACGTAGTGTATGCAATTCAGTGCAGTGAGGAATGCACGGACTCGTATATTGGAGAAACAAAACAACCGCTTCACAGGAGTATGGCTCAACACAGGAGAGCCAGTTCCTCAGGCCAGGACTCTGCTGTCTACCTTCATCTTAACAACAAAGGACACTCATTTCAGGATTGCAACGTACGCATTTTAGCCAGAGAGGATCGTTGGTATGAGCGAGGAGTTAAAGAAGCCATTTTTGTCAACCTGGAACGGCCATCACTGAACAGAGGTGGGGGTCTAAGACATCATTTATCAGCCACCTACAATGCAGTCCTTGGCACACTTCCCAGACAACTGAATGCACACCAAAACCCAGCTGTTTTCAGTGACTCACAGGAGGACAGAGAGAATCAGCATTCCATTGATCACCTTAACGGGCAATCCATTGATCGCCCTAACTACTCTCGAGGCTGTTCACATCCAGCCCCCAGTGACCCACACCAACAGGATGACTCAACAACACCTTAGATGAGCATTTCATCCATGAGAGGATAAATACCTGATACTCCGTACTAGTCAGACAGAACTGAAGAAGCCTTTCGGATGAGAGGTGAAAGGTCTTCAAGAATCTTCATGCAAGTCCAGTTGCTCTCTTTTACCACCCACAGTTACTATGACCTGGATGACTGAGAATCTTCGCAGACATCTTCCTGTTTAATGTATTGTTTATACAGCAGAAGGTACAATAACATACAGTAGCAGGAATACACATTACTTCACTGTAGCCGGAAGTAACACAGCTCAAATGCTGCAAAAATAGGTAAAACACAGATCTAAAATGGGAAAAAGCTGTTGTGTGATTGACTGTACGAACAGATTTATCAAGAAGCAAATAGAGGGAGTACAGATGTGCGTAAAAGTTTGTTAAGAAAAGGTGTATTTGTTATGAACATCCTTCATTTGTGTGGCTACTACCTCAAACAGGCGAAGAGAAGTGAGGCAGGAGCCACGATGTCATTGTGTTGTACAACCCCGATTCTAAAAAAGTTGGGACAAAGTACAAATTGTAAATAAAAACGGAATGCAATAATTTACCAATCTCAAAAACTGATATTGTATTCACAATAGAACATAGACAACATATCAAATGTCGAAAGTGAGACATTTTGAAATTTCATGCCAAATATTGGCTCATTTGAAATTTCATGACAGCAACACATCTCAAAAAAAGTTGGGACAGGGGCAATAAGAGGCTGGAAAAGTTAAAGGTACAAAAAAGGAACAGCTGGAGGACCAAACTGCAACTCATTAGGTCAATTGGCAATAGGTCATTAACATGACTGGGTATAAAAAGAGCATCTTGGAGCGTCAGCGGCTCTCAGAAGTAAAGATGGGAAGAGGATCACCAATCCCCCTAATTCTGCACCGACAAATAGTGGAGCAATATCAGAAAGGAGTTCGACAGTGTAAAATTGCAAAGAGTTTGAACATATCATCATCTACAGTGCATAATATCATCAAAAGATTCAGAGACTCTAGAAGAATCTCTGTGCGTAAGGGTCAAGGCCGTAAAACCATACTGGGTACCCGTGATCTTCGGGCCCTTAGACGGCACTGCATCACATACAGGCATGCTTCTGTATTGGAAATCACTAAATGGGCTCAGGAATATTTCCAGAGAACATTATCTGTGAACACAATTCACCATGCCAACCACCGTTGCCAGCTAAAACTCTATAGTTCAAAGAAGAAGCCGTATCTAAACATGATCCAGAAGCGCAGACGTCTTCTCTGGGCCAAGGCTCATTTAAAATGGACTGTGGCAAAGTGGAAAACTGTTCTGTGGTCAGACAAATCAAAATTTGAAGTTCTTTATGGAAATCAGGGACGCCGTGTCATTCGGACTAAAGAGGAGAAGGACGACCCAAGTTGTTATCAGCGCTCAGTTCAGAAGCCTGCATCTCTGATGGTATGGGGTTGCATTAGTGCGTGTGGCATGGGCAGCTTACACATCTGGAAAGACACCATCAATGCTGAAAGGTATATCCAGGTTCTAGAGCAACATATGCTCCCATCCAGATGACGTCTCTTTCAGGGAAGACCTTGCATTTTCCAACATGACAATGCCAAACCACATACTGCATCAATTACAGCATCACGGCTGCGTAGAAGAAGGGTCCGGGTACTGAACTGGCCAGCCTGCAGTCCAGATCTTTCACCCATAGAAAACATTTGGCGCATCATAAAACGGAAGATACGACAAAAAAGACCTAAGACAGTTGAGCAACTAGAATCCTACATTAGACAAGAATGGGTTAACATTCCTATCCCTAAACTTGAGCAACTTGTCTCCTCAGTCCCCAGACGTTTACAGACTGTTGTAAAGAGAAAAGGGGATGTCTCACAGTGGGAAACATGGCCTTGTCCCAACTTTTTTGAGATGTGTTGTTGTCATGAAATTTAAAATCACCTAATTTTTCTCTTTAAATGATACATTTTCTCAGTTTAAACATTTGATATGTCATCTATGTTCTATTCTGAATAAAATATGGAATTTTGAAACTTCCACATCATTGCATTCTGTTTTTATTTACAATTTGTATTTTGTCCCAACTTTTTTGGAATTGGGGTTCTAAGAATGTAAGAATGAGTGGAACAATAGCGCACTGCGCATACACATTACAATCGCAGAAAACTGCGAATCGTGAACTCGTGATACGAACAGTTGATCTCGTGTTATCAAAGGTACACAAGAACGAGTGGCAAAGCCACGATGTCATCATGTTGTACGAATGTAAGAATGAGTGTAACAATAGCGAAACTTCGTAACCAATCAGCACTTATCCTGATCGAGTTCAATGACCCGTTCTACTTCTTGATAAACTTCGGAACCGATCAGAACCAGAAATGAAATAAGAGAAACCTCGTTATAACTTCGTAATATTGGAAGATAATCGGCAGATAAAAAGATAAACGAGATTCACCTCGTGGTTCGCCAAGGCTACTGATTCGATATCGAGTGAGTGGTGTTTATTTTCAGAAAATGTACCTTTTGATTATCACAGCTTTTGTTTGGTCCTTCTGAAAGGTCAAATGAAAGGTTTTGTAAGGTTTTTGGCAGATAGATTGAGAAGCCGATATGAAACTTCTGCTTTTCGCTTTAATTTTTTTTTTATTTTAGAGTCTTTACACTACACTTGCGAAACCCAGTGTGCTCGTTCATACTAAATAATGCTTATAAAACAATTCATGAACAAGTGCTTTCTTACTATTTTGAAAATATAGTTCACAGCATTGGATTTTGAATAAAAAACACAGTAAACACAATACTCCAAGCCCTGATGCTGCTCACAGCTTGGTGATGCTTGTAAGAGATGAGGCAAGTATCACTGATAAAGTGTATATATGCGATATTTACTGTATGGACATGGGATCAGAAAACAGTTTTATTTATAAGCAGCAGCCACAGACACATAGGGTACTTATTTTTAATAAAAGGAATATTTTGGTCAATAGGCTGATTATTAGATTTTGCTCCAACCTTTACAAATGTGGTTAAATAATTATTGTTGGTTATTAAAAAAATTAAACAAAAAGGGATATTTAAGTTGATAAAGAGCATGAATATAAATGTTGCTTCTTTTGGAATAAAATTTTCTTCATTTAATGTTTTTTCAAAAATATTGCGGGAAAATCATGATATTTTTTCCACCACAGTGACCTGACAATTACTTGCGGACTATAATTGATTTTATTCAGATATTCTCGCTTGCTATTTTTATGGAAAATTTATTGTATTATTCGAGTTATTTTTATTGCCCATTATGTAGCTGTAGATGTTTTCTTAATAAGGCATGAGAAAACTGTTCTGCTTTTTTCAACTGTACTGTATGTTTTTAGGATGAATTATGATTTTTTCTTAATGAGGTAAATTTCATCATTTTCTCTCTCTCGCTCTCAACATTCACATTATTTTTATTCAAAATGCCACCTGATCCTATCCATAATTCAACCACGTTCTACCCACTTGATTTTGCTCCTAATTCCTAATAAACTTTACACACATTTCGTCCCCATTTTAATCCATGATGCTTGACTACATTCATAATCATAGCAAGCTGGGGAAAAAAATTCTCTCGTTTTCAATTTGTATTGGACGTTGACTGCTCTGAGAAGGTCTTACAGAAAAAAAGGCTACTAAAGTACCTTTCCCGAGGTGGTACCCTTATGTTTTGTATCGTTATCATGCACTTTTCATACAGAAAGTGGTTAATATTTTACCTTTAAAATGAAGCATATAAATGGACCATAATTAGTTTTCAGAGTAAAGCTTTCAAGGTACTCAACATGCACCATTCTTTCTACTTGAAATGTGCACTGCAGGTATAAACACGACAAGGAATGGTACAGTTTAGCAACCTTTTTTTTCCCTGAGCATGTATCCTCTTTCATATTTGTCCAAAATAAAGGATGCTGTCCTGACGCTATGTTCAAACTAAGACAGATTTGATCTCGGTGGCCTTCTCTCAAATCCAGGGTGTTAATTAATTAATTAATTAATTAATTAATTAATTAATTAGTAACATGCACTTACATTTGTGGTCAGAAGTTTACATACAGTGACAGGAATGTCATCTTGGATATGAATGTCATGGCAATATTTGGGCCTTCAGTCATTTCTCTGAACTGTTCTTTTTCTGTGGCAGAATGATTGTACAGCATACAGCTTTAATTAAAAAAAAAAAAACACTAGAATTTGGTGCACAAGTTTTAATTTTCTTTGGGTTTTCTGAAATCAACACAGGGTCAAAATTATACATACGGCACACCTAATATTTGGGTAAAATGTCTCTTTCCAAGATTCACCTTGACCAAACATTTTTGTTTACCATGAACAAGCTTCTGGCAGAATTCTGGTTGGATATTTCATGACTCTTCATGGTAAAATTGGTAGAGTTCAATTAATTTTTTTTCTTGGCATGGACTCGACTTATAAGCACGATCCATATATTTTCAATAAGGTTAAAGTCAGGACTTATTTTAAGCTTAATATTAGTCTGCTTTATCCTCCACAACCAGCTCTGATGTGTGTTTGGGTTCATTGTCCTGTTGAAACTCCCAAGTCGTGTTCAAGTTTCTGATGGTTTATGCTGAAGAATTCTGAAGTAGTCCTCCTTCTTCATTATTCCATCCACTTTGTGCAATGAACCAGTTCCACTGGCAGCAAAATAGCCCCAAAGCATGATGATTCTACCACCACCACCAGCTGATACTGTGTCCCTCTGTACATGGTGGTCATTGTGGCCAAACAACTCAATCTTTATCTCATCTGACCATACAGCTTTCCTCCAGAAGGCTTTTTCTTTATCTGTGTGGTCAGCTTCAAACTTTAGTTAAGCTTGAAGGTGCCAATTTTGGAGCAGGGGGTTATTTCTTGGATAGCAGTCTCTTAGTCCATGGTGATCTGAACTGTAGATAGTGATCCATCAGCTTCCAGTTCATGGCAGGGCTGTGCCATGGTGGTTCCCAGGTTGTTCCTGACCATCCGAACCAATTTCCTTTCAGCTGAGGGTGACAGTTTGGGTTTTCTTGAAGCAAAGTGGCTTGGCAAATTGACGACACCTCACAATAACTTGGAAACAGTTATTTGAACTGATCTTGGAATTTGCAGTTGTTTAGAAATGGCTCCAAGAGACATTCCAGAGTTGTGCATATCTGCAATCCTCTTTCTCAGATCTGCACTGAGCTCCTTGGACTTTCCCATTTTACTGTGTGTTGCTCAATCCAATGAGTGCTGTAAACAAACCCTTTTTATGAAGGCACAGAGAAGCTACCAGCTGTAGTCAATCATGATCACTAACAGGAAGTTAAGAGACCTCGGCCTTGGCAAGATAAGAGACATTTTGGAAGTTTCTGCACCTCTGAATTAATAATCTAAGCGAGCATACTGTATGTACATTTTTGACCCTGTATGTATAATTTTGACCCTGTGTTGATTTCAGAAAACCCAAAGAAAATTAAAACTTGTGCACCAAATTCTAGTGTTTTTTTTAAATTAAAGCTGTATGCTGTACAATCATTCTGCCACAGAAAAAGAACAGTTCAGAGAAATGACTGAAAGCCCAAAGATTGCCATGACGTTCAAATCCAAGATGACATTCATGTCGCTGTATGTAAACTTCTGACCACAACTGTATATTAAAGAAAGGGTGACTTAAAATGGATTTACTTTTCAAATAAGTGTTGCATATTCATAAACTACTTCAATACAGTAACGGGTGCATGCATAACAATGAATATCAATATCTTAAATATACACTCACCGGCCACTTTATTAACACCCATCCACCTGCTCTTCCCTTGACATCAAATCATACAGATACAAAATCAAGAGCATCAGCTAATTAATGTTCACTTCAAACATCAGAATGGGAAAAACTGCGATCTCAAAGTGTGACTTTCTTTCACTGTGGCATGGGTGTTGGTTTGAGCCAGATGGAGTGGTTTGAGTATTTCAGAAACTGCTGATCTCCTGGGGTTTTCACACACAACAGTCTCTAGAGTTTACACAGACAGAATGGTGCGAAAAACAAAAAACACTGAGTGAGTGAGTGAGTGAGTGAGTGAGCGAAAGTTCTGAGGGTGGAAACAAACGCCTTGTTGAAAAGAGAGCTCAGAGGAAAATGGACAGATTGAACAGTTTGAGCTGCCAGGAAGGAACTCATAGTAACTCGTATAATCACTCTTTACAACCGTGGTGAGCAGAAAAGCATCTCCGCGTGCAACAACAGAACAACACATTGGGTTCCAGTCCTGCAGCCAAGAACAGGGATCTTAGAATCAACAACAAATTCCTATTAAAGTGGCCGCTGAGTGTATATGTGTAATAATAATAATAATAATTTTTGTATTAGAGCAGTGGCTACAATTATTGACAGTCCTTAATTATCGACACTTTTTCAGATTTACCAATTAAAAACAATTTTACAAAGATGAGTTATATTTTGGTTCGAGGAATGACAGTTATTATTGGTTAATTAATCAATCGGAAGACCCACCTCACCCTTTGATCTTGTCGTCTGATGACACAGTTCGTTACACAAGATGGAATTTTTTCATCACGATCAGCAATTTTTCGGAAAACCTGGACATTATCATTGCAGGTAAACATGGTGGAAAGATCATGGAGATGTTTTTACTGATCAAATTCACTCATATTTCATGATCTCCTTGTCGAAACCTACTTTGTTTCTTACTCTTTCATTTGTCAGTCGCCATTTTGTATCTAAACACGCGTTTGAGAAGTCACGTGAGGTGTCAATAATAGTGATCACTTTCATCGGTGTCCACCATTATCGACACGCTGTGGAATTAAGGGACATTTACAACTGTTATGGATCGATCTGTGTGTAACATTGCTGAAGTCGATGAAGTACTTTAAAAAAAATAAATAAAAGGGCTGGGATTTATAATAATTTTTTTTCTGATTCATAACAGAATGGAATGTTTATAGAGTATTTGGAATCCGATTAAAATAAATAGAATTAGACCAGAATTAAATTCCTAGCATATAAAAAAATTACACGCTTGAAATATTCAGATTTTTCTATTCCATTCAGAAAACTTTTTTTTTTTGCAGTTTGTTGTAAATATCGACCACATATTACAATATCAGTAGACATTTTATATTTTGGTTTGAGGAATGAGATGTGACCTTTGACCTGGATGTTCATGTGGTTACAATCTCAATTCCCTGTAGACGTTTATTGGTAAACTACAAAACTAGAAATTAATACAAACAACAAGGATTTATGAACAAAATGCGATCTAGGAAAATACTGAGAAAGTGGAACAAAAAGATTTTCTGACGCAGGTTAAACATTATCAGTTCATTTGTTTACAAACATTAGAATTACTTCCTCGTTTACATAAACACTGACATCCATATATTTATATTGTATAGTAATGGTTAGCACTGTCGCCTCACAGCAAAAAGGTCCTGGGTTCGAGCCCAGCAGCTGGTGACGGCCTTTCTGTGTAGAGTTTCCATGTTCTCCCCGTGTCTGCATGGGTTTCCCTGACAGTCCAAAGGCATGCTGGTTAGGCTAACTAGTGGCTCTACTGCAAATTGACCGTAGGTGTGGATGGTTATGTATGTCAGTCCTGTGATGATCTGGCGACTTGTCCAGGGTGTACCCCGTCTCTCATATATAGTCAGCTGGGATAGGATCCAGCTTGCCTGCGACCCTGTAGGACAGGATAAGCGGCTACAGATAATGGATGGATATTAGGGTTGTTTTACAATCGGGGTAAAAAGTTTGAGTCACAAAATTTAAAATTCAAATAAAAAAACTATCAAATCTGCACTTTTGGAAAATAATACACATATGAACATAGGCATGTGTAATAGTTTGTATTATAACAAGATTAAGTGTAGCTTTAAGCAGGGCTGGGAGAAACAAATGAAGTGATTCTCGGAGAGGACATTTTTTTTTGACAATTCAGAATCCGCTACTTCCATAGTGCTTTTAAATATAAGGCTGTAAGCTTTGTGTTAGTTGTCTCTAATATTTATGTCTCAATATCATGACCACATTTTTGGATGAAAATAATCATTTTAGATATGTTATTTTATATTGAAAAATTAGCTGTCTCGGAGAGGACTTTTTTTTTGACACAATTACATACTAATTTATCAAAATAGTCTGAAAACTTACTGGCATTCAACATTAAAACTTAACTATGTTTCCAATGATATGGAACCAAATATTTGTTTTATGGTATAAAGAATGATTTAAGTGCATCCCTTTTGGAGCTACCTGTGGTCAAAAAAGCACTTTTTCTAAATGACACAAGTAATTTTGCTAAATATGACATATATTGCCATACATTCACCAAAAATAACGTTATCACCAAAATATTTTTTTTTTTGCATGGTAAATAGAGCTATCACAGGGCTACAATAAACAACCAAGTTTAGAGTAGAGTGGGGGAAAAAGCCCCCGTGGGGTAATACGCCTCCGGCCTGTTTTACCCAAAATAACCACCAGATGGCGCAAAGTTACATTTCTATTGTTGCTATGGACTGGCTTGACAATGGGGATATACAAATATCCACTGTGGATCGCATATCAGCAACGCGGGGAGAGAGATCAAATTTCATGGTAAGTGATATAATTTTCAGATATCAGTAAAACTGTATTTAGATAGCTGCTATTTCGTCAGATATCACAGCTATGTATGTGGTATGAGTAGACAAGTCAGTACGTTAAAAAAAATACATTAGATATAAAAAGTTGAATCACATTTTGAAAGTAAGACCCTTTTTTGTAAAAGTGTAGTCTGTGGGGTAAAACGCCCCCTTAATGGCGGGGTAAATGGCCCCCAGGGGGCATTGTTTCCTTTTATCATAATTACTGTATTTCATACATTTCTGAATAGCAGATACATAGTTTTTAAATAACATCTCGCTTACCTGGTTGAGTAAAGCAAGTAATTTGAACTTAATATTAAAAAAATATTAATATTAGGATTATTTATTGATGCACTTGTTCTTTGTTAATTCATGTTCAATCCACACAAAATTATATTGAAATTAAAATGCGAAATATAATAAAATAATGCATCTATTCATTAATTCAGGGATATTTTCTTGTTTCTTTCACATTATAGGCTTAAGTAAACACTTTTGCTATACAAACAGCTTTTTTTGAGTGAGGGGGCCTATTGCCCCACCTCAGGGGGCCTTTTACCCCACTGGGGGGGTAAAAGGCCCCCTTGGCACAATGTTTGTTTTTGTTAAAAAAAAAAAAAAATTAAGTATTAACTTTAGGCAAACTTTAGGTGGCATTATTGTTCATGTCACTGTTGTCAAAAACTATGATAAAACTAAACACATGGTTCATTTCAACTTGGAGAAAAACTGAATTTTCCTTAAGGGGGGCTTTTTCCCCCACTCTACTCTATTTAGTCAAGCCTTTTGATATTGAAGATAGTAAGTGTTAAATGTGATTTTTAGCTCGCGTACCCTGATTGTAAAACAACCCATAAGTCTTTGTTAAATTAATACCACATACCGATTTTTTTTTTAAATACATAATCATCTGGAGGGCGGCACGGTGGTGTAGTGGTTAGCGCTGTCGCCTCACAGCAAGAAGGTCCTGGGTTCGAGCCCCGTGGCCGGCGAGGGCCTTTCTGTGCGGAGTTTGCATGTTCTCCGCGTGGGTTTCCTCCGGGTGCTCTGGTTTCCCCCACAGTCCAAAGACATGCAGGTTAGGTTAACTGGTGACTCTAAATTGACCGTAGGTGTGAATGTGAGTGTGAATGGTTGTCTGTGTCTATGTGTCAGCCCTGTGATGACCTGGCGACTTGTCCAGGGTGTACCCCGCCTTTCGCCCGTAGTCAGCTGGGATAGGCTCCAGCTTGCCTGCGACCCTGTAGAAGGATAAAGCGGCTACAGATAATGAGATGAGATGAGATGAGATGAGATAATCATCTGGGTGTCGATAATTGTGGACAAAGGTGTCGATAATTGTAGAACAGTGTCACGTGATCAGGAATCAACTCTTCCCCCCCTTGAAGTTTGAGCAATTATTCATGCACAATTTACATATTGAAAATCTTTTTTACTTTTGCAACGGCCAAAAGATCGTTAAGGTGTCGATAATTGTAGCCGCCGCTCTAAAATTATGTATCATTATTTTCATGACGCGCAAAAGCTGCAACAGTGCGCGTGCCAGTTTCGTCCGATGTTGCCCTGGCGCGTGAAGGAAACCACTGCGCACGAGACGCGCGGCTTATCATCAAAGCAATGACGCGCAAAAACGCGCGCACACACCTGTGCCTGATGTCAATGCACAGACAAACGCGCGTGCTCACGCACTCACCTGCGTTCCTCAGTTTGCGGTTCCTGAGCACGGACACGATGACCAGTGTGTTTCCCAACACGTCCCCCACGCTCGTGAAGATCAACACGCTCGAGAGCACAGCCACTTGCCATGTCGGTCCAGGTCGCGAGCCACCGCCGCCGCCGCTTCCGGCCAACACCTCGGTGGCCCACGAGCGACCCTGCAGCACATCTGTCCGGTTCCTGATGAGGGAAACATCTCCGGGCATGTCGGAAAACTCTGTTCATTCAGACGCGCGCGCTCTCCGCCATGCCTCCACACGCACGCGCGCGCGCTTCAAATACACCAAGCCGACCCCGTTACATTTCTTCAAGTTTCAAGCTCGCGCTCTTCTCGCAGGCCTGTATCTCGCGCGCTCGAGCCGCTCCCCGAGTGACTCGCGCGCTCATCCAGATCCCATTCACTGACAAGCGTCGACGCTCCGCCCCTTTTCGTCGTTTCTCATTTGCATACAGAATTGCGCTTCTGTTACCGATGGACGTAGGAGAGGTGAGCGCGCGCGCGCGCGCACGTGTTGCGATTAATATTGCCTTGCGAAAGCTGCAGCTCTCTTGTTGCACTCACACTCACTCACTCACACTCTGCTCCGACTGCTTTGTATGAAAAGACATGAGCACTGCGTCCCACAAATAAATGTGCATATATAAATAAATGAAATCTCATCTCATCTCATTATCTGTAGCCGCTTTATCCTGTTCTACAGGGTCGTGGGCGAGCTGGAGCCTATCCCAGCTGACTACGGGCGAAAGGCGGGGTACACCCTGGACAAGTTGCCAGGTCATCACAGGGCTGACACATAGACACAGACAACCATTCACACTCACATTCACACCTACGCTCAATTTAGAGTCACCAGTTAACCTAACCTGCATGTCTTTGGACTGTGGGGGAAACCGGAGAACCCGGAGGAAACCCACGCGGACACGGGGAGAACATGCAAACTCCGCACGGGGCTCAAACCCGGACCTTCTTGCTGTGAGGCGACAGTGCTAACCACTACACCACCATGCCGCCCTTGTGTATAGCCTATATCTCATTATCTCTAGCCGCTTTATCCTGTTCTACAGGGTCGCAGGCAAGCTGGAGCCTATCCCAGCCGACTACGGGCGAAAGGCGGGGTACACCCTGGACAAGTTGCCAGGTCATCACAGGGCTGACACATAGACACAGACAACCATTCACACTCACATTCACACCTACGCTCAATTTAGAGTCACCAGTTAACCTAACCTGCATGTCTTTGGACTGTGGGGGAAACCGGAGAACCCGGAGGAAACCCACGCGGACACGGGGAGAACATGCAAACTCCGCACAGAAAGGCCCTTGCTGGCTACGGGGCTCAAACCCGGACCTTCTTCACTCTAAAAAATAAAGGTGCTTCAGTGGTTCTGCAAATCTCTGGATGGTTCCATGGAGAGTCAAAACTCTGTGATGAACCATTACATTATGCGAAAGGTTCTTCACATTGGAAATGGTTCTTCAGAGCCTGGCATTCTCTTACCATTTGCTGGTCAATGCACATAGGCTATGTTTACACAAATCTGTCTTCACTGCTCAAACAAATGGTTTAAATGGTTCTTTAAAGAACTGTTGCATGGACGGTTCTTTGAAGCCCTGAAAAAGGTTCTTCTATGGCATCGCCCTGAAGAACCGGTACTGGCCCCATTATTTTTTAGAGTGTTGCTGTGAGGCGACAGCGCTAACCACTACACCACCGTGCTGCCGGACCAATTTAGTGTTTTGTTTTTTTTAAAATATGAAAGTATGTCCCTTTACACACTGATCCTCATCAGAAGGGTAATTTTGCACAAGGTCATCTGTCTACAGCAGAAAAACAAAAAATCCCAAGGGAGTCTGGAGCCAGATTGATCCAGATTCGTGACGTCACGTGCGGATCCGCCAGCAGGCTGAGAGACAAACACAGGAACACCTAATTTAGAGTATAGTCTGTCTTATTTCTTACCCTGGCAACAGTCAACTTGTGAATTGCCGATTTTCTTGGTCTTTTTCTCGGCTCTGCTTGGTCCTCGGATTCGAGGGCCTCAGTGGATGCGGCACTTCGCCTTCTGTCAGGGCAGACGAACACGGCTGGCTCCTTTGGTGACGCTGACACAAATGGAGACGGTGTTGCTTTGGGCGTTCTAACAGATGGAACTGTGTCTTTTTTCAGATCAAGTTGCTTCTTGAAGCCCATTTCCCACTGCAAATAGTTCTCAAAGTCGTCAGGCTTGATGAAGTGAGACCCGCATATGATGCTGTGGTCTGTTGCATGTTGGCAGTTTTTCCGGGTGCCTCTCACGACGCGCTCCCATTTCTCTCTCATTGTCCGGTCTTTTGGAAAATGATGAGTGCTAATCCCATCAAGATTGGTGTTGCTACACCCTCCTACGATACATCTGTTAACCATTTTAATAATTACGTGATAACGTTGAAGAAATTTGCAGAAAACCACCAGGTCGTTTTCTCATAAACAAACCAGCGCTGACGTAGGATTCAGAAGGAGGCGTCCCGCATGCGATGTCACGAAAATCAATGTTTGCCGGGAAATCCAAATGCCAAGTTTTTTCAGAGGCGGACCAATTCACCTCAAATGGCTCGAGTTCAACTGAATTTTTCTGGTATTGTGCAAGGTAAAAAAAATTGCACAAAATGCAAAATGTGACGGATATTTGACCAAAGTTTAATATAAAATAGGAGAATTACATTGATCTTGCTCCTAAATATACCCAAGATGTGCCCTTTAACCCACAACCAGACTGGATTAGTTTTCCATGAGGTCATTTTTTACAGGAATGTCTGTGCAATTTCAATCATGTCTGAATCCATCATGTCAGTCATTTTCACTACTGTGTGCTCTAGTGTCTGGTGCTACATTTACCATAGTGATATATTCCAGCATCCGTCCTTCCATTATCTACAGCGCATGTCCATCAGGAGGAGCTGGATCCAATTCTAGCTGACACTCTGTGAGAGGCAGGGTACAGCCCGGGCAGGTCACCAATCTGTCACGGGGTGACACAGAGACGAACAATCGTTCACATTCACACCATTCACAGTTACATTCACACCTTTTGAGGTGTGCGTGTCTTTGGATTGCAGGAGGAAAACGGAGCACCCAGAGGAAAACCATGCAGGCACAAGGAGAACATGCAAACTCCACACAGAAAGGGCCTAGTCAGCCATGAGGCTCGAACTCAAAAGTCAACATTATGGGACAGTGACAGAACATAGCTGATGTGTTTTTTTCCAGTGGATTTTTGCATACATTTTTATTTAGGTTATGGAATATCATGTTTTCACTAAGGTCCTCTTTACTTTGAAATGATGCTTGATTGGCAGACATACTCTCGAGTTCCGAATAATAGCGCAGTTGGGAATAAGAGTGTAGGGCAGCAAAATGGGCAAAAATTAATAAGAGTGTAGGGTGGAAATAAGCATGCAGGCCGGAAGATTCTCGAGTTTCGAATAATAGTGCAGTTGGGAATAAGAGTATAGGATGGCACATTAGGACAAATATAATAAGCGATAAGCACACTTGTAGTCTAGAAAATTATGCTGAACAGATCTTGGAGACCAAATACCAATTCAGTAAACAGACAAATCATATCATGGCTGTCAAAATTTCTTGTTCATGTTCTTTTTATCTAAAACAAAAAGAATATCTGGATACTAGTAGAGTACTTTTGCTTGAGAAACTCAAGTATGCAAATTGCTTTAATTTACCTTTATTTAAGGTCTTAAAACATCAAAATTCTAATTTAAAAATGTCAAAATTCTATTACAGAGGCAGAGGAAGACTTTATTGCACCATTTGAATCCAGCAGGTGAAAGATCATGAACCGTTAAGTCTTCATCCGATTCTTCAACAATATCACAATTAGAATATGAAGGGATGATCAGCCAATAGATACAAACGCCTCTTAATTCCAATTAATACAATATGACTTAAGGAAAAAGGCTATATCTTAATGCTTTATTACTTCACTTCTGTGTTTAGTCCCAATCAGTGATGTACAGGGGATTTGGAGAAAATTTTTTGACATGACCATGTCAAAAAATTTTCTCCGGATCCCCCATACATCACTGATTGGGACTATTCTGTGTGCAGATATGCACTACAAAATATATGTACATAGCCAATGGACATACACACTGTTTTTAGTCGGCACACATCATGCCGTTTGAGAATGTTGCTAGCATAAAATACTTAAAACTAGAAAGTTTACATGTATAGTTGATTAATTGTTGTCACTGCACTCCAGCATGGATTTCCTAATCTTGAAATTTGAGGGTTTTTTTTAATTGCATATTTATAACTTTATAATCTAGGAGAATTTCTGAGATATTAACGATCATAGATACCATTGTTTACCACCGGCAGTGTTGTTGGTGCATCGGCGGTGCTTCGTTGTGTCTGCGCATGTGCGTAGTGAGTCGTCTGTGTTCAGGCGTTATTTTCGCTCATTCGTCACACGTGCTTGTATTGACAAATAGAATAAGCGTGTAGGCCTGAATAAGACCGTGCAGGCGGGAATTTTTCGCAAAAATAAATAGCCGTGCATGCACGGTTATTCGGAACTCGAGAGTAGGCCTCCAAGAAGATGTCATGAAAATACCATAAGAAAAGAGTAAGAGTGAATGGGATTTGTTTACAAAGAAATACAAACACAGTGAGGAGAAAATAATGTTATATATTGCTTTTCATCTCAGCGAGCCAGTGTATGCCTAATGACACCTCTTCTGACAAACAACACAATCACAGCGCAAGTGAAAACCAACCCACTCAGATTCAGGCATTTGATTCTTTTTAGAACTGTCACACTGGCGCACACTTAACAACAATAATATGATGGCAAGGATGTGTGTATATGGGTGGTCTCTAGTGTGTGTTGAGATGTCTGGGTGGTTTGTGTGTTACAGTGCACAGGTTCGTTAGTGGAGTGTGTTATATAATCGAATGTCTGGATTCTGTGGCAGTGCGAGGCTTCTCGAGCTTTCTCTCAGTCTGCTCTTTGATGTCAGATTGTCGGAAACCTCCAGAGATGTGCAGAGAGAGAGAGAGTAGAGGAGAAGAAGAGAGAAAAAGGCAAGGGTGTAGCTGTGTTGTCTCAACCCCTCACCAAAAACACTTTTGGATTTTGCAGTGTTATACTTGTGCATCTTTTGGTTTTAAACGTTGAAAGTGGTCTTCCCTTAATGTGAGCTAATTTATTTATTCATCTTCAGTAATCCTTTTGTCCTGGTCAGGGTCACGGTGGTTCCAGGGTCTATCCTGGGAACACCAGGTGTGAGGTAGGAATACACCCTGAATTGAACACATTCACAAAATTATGAACACCCATAAGGAAAATTTAGAGTAGCCAGTACACCTAGGATGGTTTTGGAAAGTTGGAGGAAACCAGAGAACCCAGAGGAAACCCACATGGACACATAGAGAATGTGTGAAACTCCACGCAGATATTAACCCTGAGCTCAAGTCAAGTCAGTACAAGCTGTACAAGCGTGTATAAGGCATAAACATCCATCCATCCATTATCTGTAGCCGCTTACCCTGTCCTACAGGGTCGCAGGCAAGCTGGAGCCTATCCCAGTGGACTGTGGGCGAGAGGTGAGGTACACCCTGGACAAGTCACCAAATCATCGCAGGGCTAACACATAGAGACGCACAACCATTCCCACCTATGGTCAATTTAGAGCCACCAATTAGCCTAACCTGCATGTCTTTGCACTGTGGGGGAAACCAGAGCACCCAGAAGAAACCCATGCAGATATGGGGAGAACATGCAAACTCCACACAGAAAGGCCCCTGGTGATTGCTGGGCTTGCACCAAGAACCTTCTTGCTGTGAGGTGACAGTGCTAACCACTACACCAACGTGCTGTCCCCACGTATAACAACACACAATAAAAGGAAGACTTAATATGGAGAGGGAGATTATTCCAAATCTTAGGGGCAACAATTGAGAAAGCCCTGTGGCCCTGAGACTTTGACCATGATCTTGGAGGAGTACTATGAAGAGTAGTTGGCTGGATGACCTAAGTGATCTCAGTACCTAGTAGGAATGAAGAAGGTCACAAATATATTAGGGAGTGAAACCATGCACAGCTTAATAAGCAAACAGCAAGATTTTAAACTTGATCCTCACTGGTAAACAGTAGAAAGAGACTAGCACAGGTCAAATATGCTCCCTTTACCTTGCTTTATTTAAAAATCTAGATAGTTGAGATCACGCAGATTGAACCAAACCCAAATACAGTATAACAAGTTGCCACAGTCCAGCCGAGATGTGATAAATGCGCAAATAACTGTTTCCAAGTCCTCCTGGAAGAGAAAAAAATTCAACTTAGCGATTTTTGCCTCAACTAGAAGAAACTGGTCTTAAGTACAGCAGAAATGTGTTTGTCAAAGCTTAATGACATTATATTACCTTACATTACTGTGGCAGCGGGGGCATGGCCAAACGTCGGTCTGTGAATGGAGGGCGGAGTCAGGGAAGGTAAGTGGTGGAATCATTGCACCTGATGGGAATTAACCTGTGTTTGTGTGTCTTCCCTAGTGACCGTGCCCTTTAAAAGGAGAGGAGAGCAGAGAAAGGGAGCTCTCCCCAACCAGAACACTTGTGTGTGAGTGACTGGGAATTAGAAAAAGGCTGAAAAGCTAGAAATAAATTGTTTTTTGAGAACTCAGTTCTGGCCTGCCATGCTTCTGTGCTCCACCCACCTGGTCCGATACCACAATTACATTACAGACAGCAGACGCTGTAATCAAGAGTGACATACAACATATGCAGGGCAACCTGGGGAGCAGGTGCCTTGCTCAAGGGCACATCAGCCATTCCTGCTGGTCCAGGGAACCAAACTAGTGACCGTTTGGTCCCAAAGCTGCTTCTCTAACCATTAGGCCATGGCTTCCCAACACGATGACTCGAGAATGATCCCAAGGTTCCTGACATTATTTTGGAGAGTTACCGATAAAGAACCTGAGTGCAGATTTCAGCTGTAGAGGTGGTTGGCCAAAGATAATGTGCTCTCTTTTATTTCCATTTAATTGGAGGTAACTTTGAGCCATCTAGCATTTGATGTCAGATGCAAGGCAATATACAGTACCACCGTTCTTACAGATGAGGTAATATCAGCTCCCCTCGAGAGATACAGCTGAATATTGTCAACATAACCAATGATAGGCAAAACTGTACTATGTTTTTGAAAAATCAGAAATCTGGAGTGTGCATAGGTATTTCACCCCCTTCCGTATGAAACCCCTAAATAAGAACTGGTCCAACCAACTCACTTCATAAGCCACATTAGTTGATTAAGATCCACCTGTGTGCAATCAAAGTGTCACATGATCTGTCACATGATGTCTGTATAAATCACCCTGTTCTGGAAGGACCCTGACTCTGCAACACGACTAAGCAAGCAACATGAAAACCAAGGAGCACTCCAAACAGGTCAGAGACAAAGTTGTGGAGAAATATAGATCAGGGTTGGGTTATAAAAAATATCCCAAACTTTGAATATCCCAGGGAGCACCATTAAATCCATTATAGCAAAATGGAAGGAATATGGCACAAACCTGACAAGAGAAGGCCACCCACCAAAACTCACAGACCGGGCAAGGAGGGCATTCATCAGAGATGCAACAAAGACACTAAAGATAACACTGAAGGAGCTGCAAAGATCCACAGCAGAGATGGGAGTATCTGTCCATAGGACCACTTTAAGCCATACACTCCACAGAGTGGGCGGGGCTTTATGGAAGAGTGGCCAGAAAAAAGCCACTGCTTAAGAAAACACATTTGGAGTTTGTCCAACAGCATGTGGCAGACTCCCCAAACACATGGAAGAAGATTCTCTAGTCAGATGAGAGTAAAATTGATCTTTTTGGCCATCATGGGAAATGCCATGTGTGGCGCAAAACCAACACCCTGAGAACACCATTCCTACAGTGAAGCATGGTGGTGGCAGCATCATGCTGTGGGGATGTTTTTCATCTGCAGGGACAGGAAAGCTGGTCAGGACTGAAGGAAAGATGGATGGCACTAAAAACCTGTTTGAGTCAGTCAGAGATTTGAGACTGGGATGAAGGTTCACATTCAAGCAGGACAATGACCCTTAACATACTGCTAATGCTACACTGGAGTGGTTTAAAAGGAAACATTCAAATGTCTTGGAATGGCCTAATCAAAGCCCAGACCTCAATTCAATTGAGAATCTGTGTTGTAACTTGAATATTGCTGTACACCAACACAACCCATCTAACTTGAAGGAATTGGAGCAGTTTTTCCTTGAGGAATGGGCAAAAATCCCAGTGACTAGATGTGCTAAGCTAATAGAGACATACCCCAAGAAACAAGCAGCTGTAATTGCAGCAAAAGGTGGCTCTACAAAGTATTGACTTTGTGTGTGTGTGTGTGTGTGTGTGTGTGTGTGTGTGTGTGTGTGTGTGTGTGAATACCTATGCACACTCCAGATTTCTGCTTTTTCATCTTAATTATTGTTTGTGTCACAATAAAACAATTTTCACCCTTAAAGTTATAGGCATGTTGTGTAAATCAAATGGTGCAAACCCCCCCCCCCCCCCGCCAGAAAAAAAAATCCATTTTAATTCTAGCTTGTAATGCAACAAAACAGGACAAACCGCAAGGGGGATGAATACTTTTGCAAGACAATTTATACAACTTTTTCCATTATTCTGGAGATGAAATGGACCTTAATTATAAGCCTGTATTTAGAACGGACTGTAGGATTGAGAGTAGACTTATTCTGTAGTGGCTGGACAATTGCATGTTTAAAGTTAGTTTGTAAGTTGTAAAGCTATTATTATGTGATAATAGCCAAAACAATTGGAGTAACAATGCTGAAGATGTCTTTAAAGAGGTGTGAAGGTAAAACATCCAAATGATAGTTGGAAGGCTTCAGATGCAAAACTACAGTGGTGCTTGAAAGTTTGTGAACCCTTTAGAATTTTCTATATTTCTGCATAAATATGACCTAAAACATCATCAGATTTTCACACAAGTCCTAAAAGTAGATAAAGAGAACCCAGTTATAGAAATGAGACAAAAATATTATACTTGGTAATTTATTTATTGAGGAAAATGATCCAATATTACATATCTGTGAGTGGCAAAAGTATGTGAACCTCTAGGATTAGCAGTTAATTTGAAGGTGAAATTAGAGTCAGGTGTTTTCAATCAATGGGATGACAATCAGGTGTGAGTGGGCACCCTGTTTTATTTAAAGAACAGGGATCTATCAAAGTCTGATCTTCACAACACATGTTTGTGGAAGTGTATCATGGCACAAACAAAGGAGATTTCTGAGGACCTCAGAAAAAGCATTGTTGATGCTCATCAGGCTGGAAAAGGTTACAAAACTATCTCTAAAGAATTTGGACTCCACCAGTCCACAGTCAGACAGATTGTGTACAAATGGAGGAAATTCAAGACCATTGTTACCCTCCCCAGGAGTGATTGGCCAACAAAGATCACTCCAAGAGCAAGGCGTGTAATAGTCAGCGAAGTCACAAAGGGCCCCAGGGTAACTTCTAAGCAACTGAAGGCCTCTCTCACATTGGCTAATGTTAATGTTCATGAGTCCACCATCAGGAGAACACTGAACAACAATGGTGTGCATGACAGGGTTGCAAGGAAAAAGACACTGCTCTCCAAAAAGAACATTGCTGCTCGTCTGCAGTTTGCTAAAGATCACGTGGACAAGCCAGAAGGCTATTGGAAAAATGTTTTGTGGATGGATGAGACCAAAATAGAACTTTTTGGTTTAAATGAGAAGCATTATGCTTGGAGAAAGGAAAACACTGCATTCCAGCATAAGAACCTTATCCCATCTGTGAAACATGGTGGTGGTAGTATCATGGTTTGGGCCTGTTTTGCTGCATCTGGGCCAGGACGGCTTGCCATCATTGATGGAACAATGAATTCTGAATTATACCAGTGAATTCTAAAGGAAAACGTCAGGACATCTGTCCATGAACTGAATCTCAAGAGAAGGTGGGTCATGCAGCAAGACAACGACCCTAAGCACACAAGTCGTTCTACCAAAGAATAGTTAAAGAAGAATAAAGTTAATATTTTGGAATGGCTAAGTCAAAGTCCTGACCTTAATCCAATCGAAATGTTGTGGAAGGACCTGAAGCAAACAATTTATGTGAAGAACCCCACCAACATCCCAGAGTTGAAGCTGTTCTGTATGGAGGAACGGGCTAAAATTCCTCCAAGCCAGTGTGCAGAACTGATCAACAGTTACCGGAAATGTTTAGTTGCAGTTATTGCTGCACAAGGGAGTCACACCAGATACTGAAAGCAAAGGTTCACATACTTTTGCCACTCACAGATATGTAATCTCATCTCATCTCATTATCTCTAGCCACTTTATCCTTCTACAGGGTCGCAGGCAAGCTGGAGCCTATCCCAGCTGACTACGGGCGAAAGGCGGGGTACACCCTGGACAAGTCGCCAGGTCATCACAGGGCTGACACATAGACACAGACAACCATTCACACTCACATTCACACCTACGCTCAATTTAGAGTCACCAGTTAACCTAACCTGCATGTCTTTGGACTGTGGGGGAAACCGGAGCACCCGGAGGAAACCCATGCGGACATGGGGAGAACATGCAAACTCCACACAGAAAGGCCCTCGCTGGCCCCGGGGCTCGAACCCAGGACCTTCTTGCTGTGAGGCGACAGCGCTAACCACTACACCACCGTGCCGCCCCAGATATGTAATACTGGATCATTTTCCTCAATAAATAAATGACCAAGTATAATATTTTTGTCTCATTTGTTTAACTGGGTTCTCTTTATCTACTTTTAGGACTTGTGTGAAAATCTGATGATGTTTTAGGTCATATTTATGCAGAAATATAGAAAATTCTAAAGGGTTCACAAACTTTCAAGCACCACTGTATATCGGCTGTCTGAGAAGAGGATACTGGTCAGAAACACCAGCAAAACACCACTCACCAGTGTGCAACATTGGTGATCAGTGATCAGCTCCTGGTTGGATAATGTTAGGTTGAATTAAATCAATTGAGAAATAGCTCACAGGTTTCAGGAAGTGACCTCAGGGAGGCCATTGACAGGTTGGTTTAAAAATAGTGCTGAAGAGCACTCTAGGTCTCAGGTCAAAATTAGCAATTAATTCAGACAAATAGTTGGATTTAGCAGTTCCCATAGCGGCTTAGAAACCCTAAGATTAAGTGGAGTTGGTGGGAGGACATGAGCATGTAGCTTCAGGGTTAGAAACAAGTCTAATGTGTGACCTTTCTGATGTGTGGGACTTGAAAATAACTGAGATAGGTTAAAAGAGTTCACAAGACATAAGAAGTCTTTAACCAAAGGTTTTGATGGACAGCAAACATGACTGTTCATATCCTACCTATCTGAGTTTGACACCACAAAAGATAAAAAGTCCTGGACAGAATCCTTATTATATTTTGGAGGTCTATAGACCAGTGCACACAACACAGGGTTGGTGAACTCAATATTAAACAAGAGTGTTCTGAGTGTACAATATCCCCTGCTACACTATATTGCAAACAAAATTGCAGTATGAGTATTACTGTCCTATAACAAAGCCTTTTGCCAAGTTTCATGAAATTCACCCCAAAATTGTGAGAGGAGTTGATTTCAGAAGGTGAGAACCCTTTCCGGGATGGACGGACGGACAGACTTCGCCATGACATAACCCCCCTTCAAGCCTTTCAGCCAGTGGGGGATAAAAACTGAACCTCAAAGCTAGAGAAATTATCTATAGGCATGAGTCAACATTTAAACTGATTTTGAAAAAACATAGCTAGCCCACCACCATGACTGGAAGTTCTTGATGATTAAAAAAAAAAAAATTACAGTCTGACTGAGAGAGTTTTAAGAGAAGCAGAGTCACTGGCATTTAGCTAAGTCTCTGACATGAATAACAAGTCCAGGTTCCAGGACATCAAAAATTAATTTACGATAATGGATAAAAGCCAAAGACTGAATATTCATTAAGGCCATCTTCACAAAACATTGTGTTGGTACGTCACTACCCCTCGTGCTTGGTCTGTTGGGAAGGTAGCCAGGAACAGACCAGATGGTTGGAAATAACTCAGTCAGAGACACAGAGGGCATACTCAAATACAGCCTCTGATGAGACCTGTGGTGGATGGACATAGCAAGAGTGCCCGGAGCACCTGAAGGAAACCCACACAAGCACAGGGAAAATATGCAAACTCCACACAGGAAGGTCCCAGTTAGCAGTGAGGTTTGAATCTAGAACCTTCTTGTTGTGAGGTGACAGTGCTAACCACTGTTAGCGATGACTCATGTAAAAGCTTGTGGCAGGTAGTGATTTATTAAGAGAGACAATAAAGCATCACTTCCATCTCCAACAACATAGTTCTCCAAGAGGAAAGGGATATAAATCTAGGGAGGAAATAAAATACACAATAAAAGTTTACCAAACTGTAAAATTTTAAAAGTAAAATTCCAATGAGCAGTGGCGGACAAACCCACCAGGGTTCACTCAACTGGAAGTGGTTCAGTGCTAAAATCAGATGGAGATCAGGACCCTGGAGATGAAAGGCAGCAACGATAGCCCTGGCTAAAGATTATAAACAAGCAAGTGCCTTTGGCTTTGTCAAATACCCAATGAACTCGTTTCCTTCTTGTCCTCTTCACATACTGGAAAATTTGTAGATAGTGGCACCGGCGCGGGAACTGGGGGTGCGGGGGGTGCGGCAGCACCCCCTGGTGGTGGACCCTCAAAACTGACATGAACATAAAACAAAACTTACGTGAAAATATATTTGTTTATTTATTTGTTTTCATTTGGCTCTGCTGATTTTATATGTCATGTTTTAGATGTAGGATGATAAGGGCTACATTTTAGTTATTTAAAAAAGGATTTAATTAAAACTTATAACTTAATATGTAGCCTAGTGGACCATCAGAATTTTTTTTGTCGTGACGTTGACGTTCAGCTTTTCAGCGCGCGAAATTACAACAGGAAGCGAGTACGAGTCGACCGTCTGTAGAGAAATACAATGTTAGCACATTTCCAGCTTGGTATCTGCGTTGGGTGTGTTAAACCGTGTGGATTTAAATGGAATAATTGCGAGAAGTCATATGATCAAGACAGCGTTTTAAGGTAAGGCCATTTGGTTATTAATTTTGCCCGCTGTGTCGTGTTCACTTGAGCCTATTTGGTATGCCTTGAACAAGTGCAGGTGTTGCTAGCATCGTGCTTTGAAGTTGACTCAGATGTAACTACAGTCTTAAAAAATGTTCGTTTAAAACGGTGTGTCCATGCTCATCATGTTTTACTTTTACTTTTCTTAATGGAGTGTGTGAAATACCGCTGCATCACTTTTATGAGTGATTTTTGCAATAGAACACTGAGTTAGTGTCACTAACCCATAGTAGTAGGATGAGTGGGTTCATGGATTTCGGTCTGTTGATTGAGAGAACCATGGTGTTTGTGTTGTTCCAGTGAGAGTATTGTTCTGTTTCGTGTGTGTGTGTGTGCATGCGTGTGACTAACTACTGTATTTGAAATGCACACTCGCTTGACTGGATCTGGGTATGTAAGGCTGTAATCGGGTGGAATCCGCGTCTCCTTCAGTTTATCTAGAGCAGATGTAAAACCTGCGACTGTTAAACCACAGCTGTGCGCTTCTGCTTCTAAAATAACCTGTCCTTCGTAATCGTGTTAACTGAGAATTGTCATTGACAGACAGGCTTCAGATTCTTCCGTCATCACTCAAAAAAAAAGTCGTTTTTACGGATTAGGCCTATAAGTAGTAGGCAGTTTAACGAAATATTGCAATTGCAAGCTTAAAAGGATTTCGGACGCCTGATTGGTTAAAATGCAGGAAATTGCATCTAAGAAATACAAAATTTTCTCAGACCCCCCTTCAAAAAAATGTCCCAGGTCACGTCACAGCACCCCCTGCCGACAATGTCTTCCCGCGCCGCTGGATAGTGGTGGCAAACAAGGGCATTTACAGATGACCAGTTTGTTATGGAGAGAAGGAGGTGGTGATCTAATGCTTCCCAGACCTGTGTAACATGGAATGGCTAGGTAATAGTGGCAGGTGGTGCACTGTGTTTGTACTAGGCTTTCAGCATTCACATTTGAGCCAACCAAGTGCTTTGCGGAAGTGACTACCAGCTGGCAGGTCAAGGACCAGCTATTTGCCTGCTCTGGGGAACACTGCTATCTAAAGATGTTAGTCAGTTGGAGAAAGAAAGTGATTGTGCAAGCATACATGAGACACCATACGTTAAATGCCATTTGACATGCACTATGGCCTCCTCTTGGGTGACTCTTGATGCCATTTGTGAAGTGGATAACTTCTCCAGAGTTTACCGATGGAATGTTGCTTTGTCACAATCCATGAGTATCTGAGGTGAGTTTGAGTGATCCTCACTGTCAGCAGACTACTGTAATAATGCTATATTTGACTTACCTTGGTAGTAGGAAGTCAGGTTCAAAGTGAGAAAAAAACCCATGGACATCTCCATGTTCATCTTTTGTGAGCAACCAGCTAGCCAGGTTGCAACAAGTCAAGTCAAAGTCCCTCTCATGCCAGAATCTGGTCTTCCCAGGCAGTCTCCTGTCCCAGTACTAACCAACTCTTTTAAGGCATATGGGTGCAGTGCCAATCTCCATTTCCACAGCCCTCAGCCCCTTGCCTAGATAGCTAAGGTTACAGTGGGGGGCTAGTCCTCTGGTAACCGCGAAAGTTTGACTTCCCCACTCACATCTGTATTGCAGCGTGCCTTGCCAGATGGTAGTAGGTACCATTTTTATGATGGTCCTTGGTATGCCCCAACCTCGAGTAGAACTCGTGATCTCCCGGTAGAGAGGCAGACACGCTAACCACTTGGCCAACTTGCGGTCAGGTTGCAACTGTGATTAAGAAAATAGTTGTATCTACAGTCATTGTCATCATCACTGCCGAACCCAATCCAGGCTTGAGGCGAACCATGTTTGGTTGACTTGGCCAGAATTGTAGCAGTAGGGTGGTCGGTTCCTTTCTGCATACTCACACACACATTCACACCTAGGGGCAATTTACACTAGCCAATTAACCTAACTGCATGTCTTTGGACTGTGGGGGAAACCAGAGCACCTGGAGGAAATTCACACAGACACAGGGAGAACATGCAAACTCCACACAGAAAGGCCCCCATCGGCCACTGGGCTTGAACCGAGAACCTTCTTGCTCTGAGATGACAGTGCTAATCACTGTGTCATCTATATCTACAGTACAACTTGTTTAAAGGTAAGAAATGCTGCTTTGTTTACTTCTGATGCTGTGTGCAGCCATGTTGATTTGACATCGCTTGCTGAACTTGTAGAAACTCATAATCGAGAAGACTACCCTGGGTTCCCAAGTCGGAAGTGAGAAATGTTTCCTTTGGCTTTCCCTGGCCAGAAGTCAGGAATTACAAGTGAAGACCTCTAATGGAACATAGCATGAGATTGAGTGATTCCTATCAATAAAGTACAGAATCAGCATTCATCCACAATACACAGCAGTCTCAAAATACTGAGTCACTGCAAAGCCCGAAGAAAGATCAGTATGAGTACAAGAGTGATTCTGATCTTCATTAGTAAGCAGTATTAACACTGGGTGATTAATTGTTGCTCTTCAGAAAATATGATATTTGAACACTTTATGAGTGCTGTCTGCTACTGTATGGTGAGCTGTGCCATTAGGATGTGCTATAAACCCTCGCAACCACCCATAATCTGTAATTGTCTCCACTAGTTCAGAAAGAACCTTTTATATGCTGCATATTTGAGGCCATGGTCATAAGATAATAATAATAATAATAATAATAATAATAATAATAATCTCATCTCATCTCATTATCTGTAGCCGCTTTATCCTGTTCTACAGGGTCGCAGGCAAGCTGGAGCCTAGCCCAGCTGACTACGGATGAGAGGCAGGGTACACCCTGGACAAGTAGCCAGGTCATAATAATAATAATAATAATAATAATAATAATAATAATAATAATCTCATCTCATTATCTCTAGCCGCTTTATCCTTCTACAGGGTCGCAGGCAAGCTGGAGCCTATCCCAGCTGACTACGGGCGAAAGGCGGGGTACACCCTGGACAAGTCGCCAGGTCATCACAGGGCTGACACATAGACACAGACAACCATTCACACTCACATTCACACCTACGCTCAATTTAGAGTCACCAGTTAACCTAACCTGCATGTCTTTGGACTGTGGGGGAAACCGGAGCACCCGGAGGAAACCCACGCAGACAGGGGGAGAACATGCAAACTCCGCATAGAAAGGCCCTCGCCGGCCATGGGGCTCGAACCCGGACCTTCTTGCTGTGAGGCGACAGCGTTAACCACTACACCACCGTACCGCCCCTAATAATAATAATAGTAATTATTATTATTATTATTATTTTGACTTATATAGCGCCTTTCCCACACCCAAGGTCGCTTTATGATTACAAAAAGAGGGTCAGGATGTAATTCCAATGGCGTAGCTACCCACAGTCCCACCAAAAGGTGCATGAAGGTATGTTCCACACAGCCTGCACAGCTGCTGCGACGCCACTGGGCAACATCGCTGGGAACACAGAGCCATGGATACACAAACCAAGCACAGATGCACTGCTGTACAGAGCACTGGTATGTCCCAAACCACCTGCACAGCCACTGCGACGCCACTGGGCAAGATCGCTCAGAACACTGCGCCAAGCACAGAAGCACTGCAGCACAGTGCGCTGGACAACCCTGATGTTAAAAGAGTAACAAGCTCACTGCAGTCCATAGTGACGATCACAAACATCACCCACAGCGGAACAAGGCCCGAAGGAAACTGACGCCCAAAACTGGGTCTGGAGCTACGCCACAACCAGCGGACAAAATACCCAAACAAAGAACATTTGAACAAAGGACAAACATCAAACTATACAAACAGAAAAAGAAAAACAAAGGGGGGAAAAATAAAAATAAAAAGCTCTGTTGAGAAGCGGCAGCCAGAATGCACACAGTGTACTCTCAACCCTCAATGATGACAACTTTGACGTACGTACTTGGCAAGGAAGCAAGAAAACACAAAATAACCTATAATGCATTAAACCCCTTAAACTGCAAGGACTTATCAGTGGATCTTGACTTATATTTTTTTTAAAATATATGTTTATTGTTTTTCAAAATGGAAAAAGAACACAGGACAAACAGATAAAATAAAAAAGACCCTCTCCCCACCCCAAAACTAACAAATAAAACATGAACAGGATCGGCTCATCATGTAAAGAAATAACAAGGCCACAGTTATGACAATAAACTAAACATACATATTAAAAAAAACTGTACGAAGTGAATAGTAAAATGAGAAATACACACAGCAAGGTGTTTCACAGTGATTGACAGATTAGTCCTTTGGTTGAAACAGTTGCAGGACAGGGTCCCACATCTTTTTAAACATGTCTCCCCTGTCTTCATTATAAAGTCTCAGTCTCTCCAGGTGAAGCATATTTGCCATTTCTCTCAACCACAGATCGTACGTGGGTGCAATGTCCGACCTCCACGCCCAGAGGATTAACTTCTTTGCAATCACAGTTCCAAATAGGATAGCCTTTTTCTCATTTTTATTGGCAGAAGACAAAGGGGTAGTTGCCCCGAGAATGGTTACAAACGGATCAGGCTCCCAACATTTCTCAGAAGCCATAGAGAAGCAATGAAAAATACTTTTCCAGTATGTGTACAGTTTACTACATAACCAAAAAGATTAGATTAGGTTACCAGTCGTAGACTTGCATCTGTTGCAAATGGGTGAAACATCAGGAAAGAAACTCTGCGGTTTTTCTCTAGAATAATAGAGTCTATGTAATGTCTTAAACTGCATAAGGCAATGCCTGACATTCACAAAGCAGTCATGTATACTTTTAAAACATTCATCCCATATGTCATCTTCTAATTCTGCATTCAGCTCATCTTTCCATGCCTGCCTTATACTTGCTATGTTCAATGGAGTATTGTAGTGCAAGGTCCGGTAAAAGAACAAAACTGCCCCTTTAGCAACAGGGTCAAATTTGTTTGTTGCCTCAAGGGCCTCATGCTCATCTCATCTCATTATCTCTAGCCGCTTTATCCTGTTCTACAGGGTCGCAGGCAAGCTGGAGCCTATCCCAGCTGACTACGGGCGAAAGGCGGGGTACACCCTGGACAAGTCGCCAGGTCATCACAGGGCTGACACATAGACACAGACAACCATTCACACTCACATTCACACCTACGCTCAATTTAGAGTCACCAGTTAACCTAACCTGCATGTCTTTGGACTGTGGGGGAAACCGGAGCACCCGGAGGAAACCCACGCGGACACGGGGAGAACATGCAAACTCCACACAGAAAGGCCCTCGCCGGCCCCGGGGCTCGAACCCAGGACCTTCTTGCTGTGAGGCGACAGCGCTAACCACTACACCACCGTGCCGCCCCGGGCCTCATGCTCTATCAGAATTTCAAAGTTGGGTAAATGCGTCCTGACATAATTTCTAATTTGAAAGTATCGAAAAAGGCCAGATTTAGGAATGTCATATTTAGCTACAAGTTGTGGGTATGAGGCAAAAATGCCGTTAATGTATAGGTCACCTATGTTGCAAATGCCTTTCCATTTCCAGAGGAGGAAAACACTGTCAGTCAGACCTGGTAAAAAAGAATGTTTTTCACATATTGGGGTGTCCAAATAGGTTTTTGGAGCCTCTATGTAATGTTTTATCTGCTTCCAGATTCTTATGGTGTTGCCAATTACAAAACTGTTATTAAAGCATGCCTTTTTAACAGTAGTGGGACTGTTAAGAAGAGCCGATAATGAAGTTTTTTTTGCAAAGTGTTCTTTCCGTACACAACCATGCAGGGCAGGAGTCTGCCTCAGAAGGAGGGCCTTTCTTCCACCATGCAAGAATAGTTAGGTGTGCAGACCAATAATACAACTTAAAGTGCATATCACGGGTAAATTCAGGAGCAAGATCAATGTAATTCTCCTGTTTTATATTAAACTTTGGTCAAATATCTGTAACATTCTGCATTCTCTGCAATTTTTTTTACCTTGCGCAATACCAGAAAAATTCAGTTGAAATCAACCCATTTGAGGCAAATTGGTCCATCTCTGAAAAAACTTTGCATTTGAATTTCCCGGGAAACATTGATTTTCGTGACGTCATCTGTGGGACGCCTCCCTCTGAATCCTACATCAGCGCTGGTTTGTTTATGAGAAAACGACCTGGTGGTTTTCTGCAAATTTCTTCAACGTTATCACATAATTATTAAAATGGTTAACAGATGTATCTTAGGAGGGTGTAGCAACACCAATCTTGATGGGATTAGTACTCATCATTTCCCAAAAGACCGGACAATGAGAGAGAAATGGGAGCGCTTGGTCTACACAGGCTGTGCACTGAAACCGTGCAAAGCTCTCGCAGCCTGCTGGCGCTTCTGCTTTTCCAGACGTGTGTTGTTATTTTATTTTTTTCTGCTGTAGACAGATGGCCTTGTGCAAAATTACCCTTCTGGATGAGTGTGTAAAGGGACATACTTTCATATTAAAAAACCCACGAAATTGGTCCAGAATATGCCCTTTAAAATTCGGTAAAGCAAAACCTCCCATGTCCTTTGGTTTTGATAGGTGTTTTTTAGAGATTCTAAAGTTTATAACTCCAAATGAAAGGTATAATAATCGAGTCTAACTGCTTGAAGTGTGATTGCGCAATAAAATATAGAATGGACTGGAAAAGATGGAGAAAGCGGGGCAATACGATCATCTTGATTGCATTCATCTTCCCAACCATGGATTTTGGGAGGGTTTTCCAAAACCCGATATTGGTTTTGACTTGCTCAATTTTGCTTTGCCAGTTTAATCAGAGGAGATCATTTGGGTTTTTTGGTGACAGTCACTCCTAAATATGTAAAAGATTTGTAGGATTTCTTAAATGGAATGGCTTAGTGAATAATTTGACTTAACATGAATATTAGAATAATAAGCAGAAGGACTAAATTCATCTGGCACTTTTTAGCAATTTCAATCGGTTGGCTGTTTTCTGCCAAGTAGCCTCTCAGGCTTCATGAATGCCTAAAGTGTTTCAGTCCAATCAGTTTAATGAATTAATAATTCCTGCATGAGCAGGGGAGAAAAAAATTCCACTCTTTCCTTTGCTTTCTGTTGCGATATCTGTAATTATGTGTAAAGGCTGTTTAGATATACAGTGCCTGCTTGTGAACCTTGACTGGCAAATTGTGTGCTCTGAAATGAGCAAAAACAGACTGCACTTGGATTTTGTTTGTGAAAATCCTGCATCTGGGAAAAACCTGTTCCAATAAGTTAAGTGAGATTATTAAAAACAAAAGCCAGTTTTATTTTCTGGGTTTACGTATAGCAGTCGGGGATGGAGAGAAAAAATGTTATACAAGTACAGTAGTCTACTTTCTTTTTGTCACAAGACACACAGAAGTACATTAGGGATGGTATGCAATGTCACGACATGTACCGGTATCCGTTTAATGCTTCCAATATCGTTATTCAGATTTGTGGCAGCAGGGGCGTGGCCGAGCGTCAGTCTGTGAATGGAGGGCGGAGTCAGGGAAGGTGAGTGGTTGTATCGCCAGGGCCGTTGACAGCTTTGGCTGGGCCCGGGACAAAATAATCTGAGTGGGCCCCCCCCCCAAATAATCTGAGTGCCCCCCCCCACACACACACACACATACGCGCACGCACATCGCCACACAGCAACCACCCACACCCAACCCCTCTTTTCACAGTCTCCATTCACTCCAACCCTTAAATAACAGGTGTTCCAAGCCCATTATAACAGTCAACCATTTTATTTCAACATTTCAACATATTTACAGTTTGAACATTTCCTTGGTCTGCAACTATTCAGGTGCGAAATGCAATGCGCCGGACTTTTGCTGTTGCAAAGTCGTCAATAAGGTCATTGAAGTCCAGCTTCTTTGCAAGTTCGCGCTCTATAGAGAGCATAGCCAGCCCATTGAGCCTCTCCTGTGACATGTTTGAGCGCAGGTAGTTGATAAACCAAAATGATTGTTTACGGGATGGAACTGGGCCTCAATGAGAACGGAGTTATGGCTTTCCCAAAATCTGAACATAGAAGCATCACCACTAGTCACACACGGACTGGCCATTGGGAGTAGCGGGAGTTTTCCCGGTGGGCCGGTGGTTCAGCGTGGGCCGGCGGAGAAAAAAAAAAAACAGTTGCGCGCTGGCCTTTAATATGATAAGCAATGTTAACAGTTTCTTTAAGAAACTGTTAACATTGCTTATCATATTAAAGGCCAGCGCGCAACTGTAATAAGCAATGTTAACAGTTTCTTAAAGAAACTGTTAACATTGCTTATCATATTAAAGGCCAGCGCACGCAACTGTTTTTTTTTTTTCTCCGCCGGCCCACACTGAACCACCGGCCCACCGGGAAAACTCCCGCTACTCCCAATGGCCAGTCCGTGTGTGCCAGTGATGTGTACAGTGAGTTTTTCAGTGTATTTTTTTTGTCTTGTTTTTCATAAACGTCCTTTCCGTACTCGATTTAGAATGTTACAAAAAAAATTGACACCCTCCCAACCACGTAACATTAGCCTATCTGACCTGGGGGCTGACACGTTTATTACGGATAAACCAAAAGGATTACAACGTTCCCTGGATATAGAACTGGACCGAGAAGATTTCAAAATCTTAACGTGTAAGCAACAACAATAAAACAGAGGTTGTTTTATTCATTTAGGGCTTATTAGGCTACTTTCATTAATTGCGCTTTTCATACAGGCCTATTATTTTTCACTTGAGCAAGGGAATTGTTTGAAGAGTATCCAGTCTAAGCGAAAGTTTAATGTTTTGCAATAGACTAACCTCAAAATACCCCATTTATAGCCCATTCGTTACATTAAACTCTATCTAGCTGGCAATTTCACATGCCGTCGTATCTACACGGGATGATTTCCAACAAAATAAGGTTTAATTAACAAGAGGCAGCGTTCCACGGGCTTTCAGCTAACCGGAGTCCAGCTCAGCGCAGCTCAGCAAGCGTGCCTAAAACATTTGGATATGATTGCGGGCCAATGTGCTATTCTTTGCTTCATTGAGATATATGCAACACAGTGTTATTAAACCGATATGTTTATGAAATAATTAAATGCCCTGTGCATTTCAGTGTTCACTCAGTGTACCCTGCTATCCCCTACTTTATAATTATGAATGGCGCGTCGCGCGTGCTGGGGTTACATTACGGGGCTGGAAAAAAGTTATCTGTGTCTTACCTGGCTCAGCTGCCCCACTGCCTTCACCACCTGCTGCATCATCTAAATCTTTTCTAAAATATCGATGCAGTGAGCCCCTGAGGCTCTTGGCTTCTTCATCTCTTTTTCTCTTTTCTTTTCTTTGCTCCTGACTTGTGCATGTTGGCAAACGGGCTCGCACGCTTATTGTCGAAGCGTTATGATGGAATAGTGCCGTGTTATTTGGCGCCTTAATCAAAGACCAAACCATTTCTGCATTAGGGGTGGTAGGTAAGTTCTTGAATCTATTTTCGAAGACAATAAAGGCAAAATAACCAGAAATCATTCATTGAATCCAAATATAGCACATTTTTCTCCCCCAAATCAACACATTTTGAAATGAAACAGAATGATTAATGGCATCTTCATGAGGGACCAGTTCTGGGCCCCCCCTCATGCCTGGGCCCGGGACAAAATACCCGGTTGTCCCCCCCTGTCGACGGCCCTGCGTATCGCTACACCTGTTGTCAATTAACGTGTGTTTGTGTGTCTCCTCCAGTGACCGCGCCCTATAAAAGAGAGTGAGAAGGGGAGGTCGGCGTCGAGGGCTTGCTCGTAGCCTGTGTGTGTGTGTGCACATGCGAGAGAGAGTCAAATCAAATCAAATCAAGTTTATTTGTATAGCGCTTTTAACAATAAACATTGTCGCAAAGCAGCTTTACAGAATTTGAACGACTTAAAACATGAGCTAATTTTATCCCTAATCTATCCCCAATGAGCAAGCCTGTGGCGACGGTGGCAAGGAAAAACTCCCTCAGACGACATGAGGAAGAAACCTCGAGAGGAACCAGACTCAAAAGGGAACCCATCCTCATTTGGGCAACAACAGACAGCCTGACTATAATATTAACAGTTTTAACAGGTATAACCCTCAACTGTCCTCATGGGGCCGTCCTTCACAGGAGCGGTGCGATAAAACCCCGACCAGACACAGGGCACCAGGATGGATCAAGCAGGTCCGAGGGGCAGAAGAGGCCAGCATCTCAATCCCAGGATCAACATGTAACTCAGAGGGACAGATTGGGGGGGGGGGGAAGAGAGAGAGAAAGAAAACACATTGTTAGGTATGCCCTAAAAATGACAAGTATTAAGTCTGTGTGGTAGACTCGCAGAGACGAGAGTCTTTACATCAGGCATAACACACAACAATGGCATGTTATGAGAGAGTTTGAGTTGTGTGCTGAAAAGCAACAATAAAGAAAATAATTAAGATGCAAACAACCACATGCCGTGCTTCTGTGCTCCACCCACATCAGGGTCTCTCTACAGGATTTAAACCTGAAGTGGGTGTGGCCTGAACCAGAAGCTATGTTCCATTCTTTCTCTTTCTTTCTTTCTTTTCAATGTATTTGCATTTGGTTCCATCCCCAGTATACATGAACTGTCTTCACAACTTTAAAGACTATTCAAAATTTGCACAACTGTAATTAAGCAATATTGCATGAGCAAGAACCTGGTTATACTGATCTACAGTATAAACACACGAATGTGAACACGATATTGCTTTTATAGTGGGGCGGAGCTCCATACTTAAGAAAATAAGGTAATGCATCAACCTGATTTTTGATGACTATTGCAACTGTACATCGAGTGTACATATGAACAATGTCTGTGTGCCACCACAGGGAACTGGGTCATAAATGCAAGGCAAGGTATCTCATAAACACTTGACCACCAGAAAACAAAATTTGTATCGTTATTTCCAAAAGATAGGTGGCTTATTTACTAACACATATTACAGAAAATATTTATGATAGTTTCCTATAAAACAAGCTATTAGTTATTATTAACAAGCTATTAACAGTTTTATTAGTCCACTAGCTTGTTGGAAAGTTGACAGACGTAACCAGACATAACCATATACAGTTGTGGTCAGAAGTTTACATACAGTGACATGAATGTCATCTTGGATATGAATGTCATGGCAATATTTGGGCTTTCAGTGATTTCTCTTAGCTGTTTTTTTTTCTGTGGCAGAATGATTGTACAGCATACAGCTTTAATTAAAAAAAACACTAGAATTTGGTGCACAAGTTTTAATTTTCTTTGGGTTTTCTGAAATCAACACAGGGTCAAAATTATACATACAGGGTCAAAAATTTATATACACACATTTGGATTATTAATTCAGAGGTGCTGAAACTTCCAAAATGTCTCTTATCTTGCCAAGGCCGAGGTCTCTTAACTTCCTGTTACTTACTTACTTACTTAGGCCCTTGGCTCCCTGCGGAGCATAGGCCACGGACAACCTCTCTCCAGAGGTTGATTGGTTTCAGTTGTCCGTGCTTCAGTAACAATGAATTGAACTGGGTGGGTTGTTAGCCCATCGCAGTAGATGTTTTCTAGAGTTTTCCTTCTCCGAGCCATTGCCTCGTTAGCCTAGATCCGCGAGGAACTAGTTTCCAGGGTGTACCACTAGGAGGTGAGGTTGGCTGGGATGCCCTACGGTTCATCGGCAGGCTACTTGATTTCACTCTTCGCCCGGTATAAACTAGGCTAGCCGACCCTCACAGCACTGGCTGTACTGCAAGGCACATGGGCACCCCTTACACCCCTAACTTCCTGTTAGTGATCATGATTGTCTACAGCTGGTAACTTCTCTGTACCTTCATAAAAAGGGTTTGTTTACAGCACTCATTGGATTGACCAATGCACAGTAAAATTGGAAAGTCCAAGGAACTCAGTGCAGATCTGAGAAAGAGGATCACAGATATGCACAACTCCGGAATGTCTCTTGGAGGCATTTCTAAACAACTGCAAATTCCAAGATCAGTTCAAACAACTGTCTCCAAGTTATTGTGAGGTGGAGTCACTTTGCCAAGCCACTTTGCTTCAAGAAAACCCAAACTGTCACCCTCAGCTGAAAGAAAATTGGTTCGGATGGTCAGGAACAACCTGGGAACCACCATGGCACAGCCCTGCCATGAACTGGAAGCTGATGGATCACTGTCTACAGTTCAGATCACCATGGACTAAGAGGCTGCTATCCAAGAAATAAACCCCTGCTCCAAAATTGACACCTTCAAGTTTAACTAAAGTTTGAAGCTGACCATACGGACAAAGAAAAAGCCTTCTGGAGGAAAGCTGTATGGTCAGATGAGACAAAGATTGAGTTCTTTGGCCACAATGACCACCATGTACAGAGGGATACTGTACCAGCTGGTGGTGGTGGTAGGATCATCATGCTCTGGGGCTGTTTTGCTGCCAGTGGAACTGGTTCATTGCACAAAGTGGATGGAATAATGAAGAAGGAGGACTACCTCAGAATTCTTCAGCATAAACCATCAGAAACTTGAACACGACTTGGGACTTGGGAGTTACAACAGGACAATGAATCCAAACACGCATCAGAGCTGGTTGTGGAGGATAAAGCAGGCTAACATTAAACTTAAAACAAGTCCTAACTTCAGCCCTATTGAAAATATATGGACCGTGCTTATAAGTCGAGTCCATGCCAAGAAAAAAAATTAATTGAACTCTATCAATTTTACTATGAAGAGTCATGAAATATCCAACCAGAATTCTGCCAGAAGCTTGTTCATGGTAAACAAAAATGTTTGGTCAAGGCAAATCTTGCGAAGGGACATTTTACCCAAATATTAGGTGTGCTGTATGTATAATTTTGACCCTGTGTTGATTTTAGAAAACCCAAAGAAAATTAAAACTTGTGCACCAAATTCTCGTGTTTTTTTTAATTAAAGCTGTATGCTGTACAATCATTCTGCCACAGAAAAAGAACAGTTCAAAGAAATTACTGAAAGCCCAAATATTGCCATGCCGATCATATCCAAGATGACTGCTTGTAAACTTCTGACCACAACTCTATATATTTGTTTATTTTTGCTCCACAAATGGAAATAGATCCTGAAGATGTTACGCTCATGTTATAGCCTGCCGGCTAGCTGGCTAACTAGCTCACATTGATTTGTACAATACCGTTAAAGGTGCTTCCAATCAAATTGTCTTTACTTCTTCATTTTCATGTTCATCTGACAAGCTTTCAAATATTATGTCAGAAGTAATATTCATGAAAAATGTATCGTTTGCCATGTCCGCTCCCAATACCCCTAACGCCACTGGAGTAATGTTCAGTCAGAATGTTGATAGAAGTGGAATTTTACATGGTGAATACAGATGAGTGATACACATTGTGAAACATCCCAAGGTGGTTATAGTAAATATAAGCACCCTAAATCATGTGAAGTAACTGTTGTACTGTTTGTATTGTCAACCAAAATAAATGGACCCAATATAAATGCTTGAGGAACTCCTTTAATAGTATGCATGTATCGCAGGTTATTAAATGTCATCCAAAGCACATAGGTTATATTTAATACAAATCCAAGGTTCATACTTGATCAAGCCCAGCAGGCTTGATTTGTATCTTTTTCATCTACAATATCCTAGCCAGGACTCGTATCTCTATTTTTTTTTTTTTTGAGATGGGTTTCCTTTTGCCTCTTACTGCTTAATGCATTTCAGAACGCAGTTTTGCCTCAGTCTTCACAGCTACATTCATGTGTGTGTGTGTGTGTGTGTGTGTGTGTGAGAGAGAGAGAGTGTGAGATAAAGCTCTAAAACTTTCTTGTGCTTTCTGTCATGAAACCTGACAAATATCTTTAGATACACATGCAGTGTATAAGCCTCATAAGTATATAAGCAGTATATAACCCCTCACAGTGTGTATGCATTTTGAACATTTGGCATTTTTAATAATACATTTTATTAGCTTTTTTTTTGCCTTTATTTGAAGTGCCCATACCACACAGTGAATCTTATTATGATATAATAAAAAAAGAAACAAACAGGAATATGAGTAAGAAAAAGATTGAAGATGAGAATATAAAAGGATCCCATTTCTCTATAATTATAACTTTTTTTCTTGTCTTGCATCCTCTTTATCATATTATACAATAAGGTTTAGTGCGGTATCAATATTTACTGCTCTTGTCATTTTAAGGACTACTGAAGCACAAAAATTATGAATTGAATTTCATTATTGATTGTAGCCTGTAGTCTCTTACTTCAGCTTCACTGATTTCACTTATAAATGATCTGCATATCAAAAAAGTCTGCCTTCATGTTATATTGTTTTCAGTCCATGTCATGTTTCAATTCAAGTCCATCTTTGTCATTGCCTTGTTACCTGACTGTGTTCACCTATTCTGTGTTAATCCTTGATTAGTTCGTCAATTTACTCTGTCATGAGGTAATCACTTCCAGTGCATTCATGCTTGTGTGAGAGAATTTTGTCTCTAGCTTGTGGTTTTAAACTTCAGAAGGTGTTGGGATTCCTGTAGCCCTTCTGTCTCTGGAGACACCAAAAGGTGTGAAGATCTCTGTCTCTGTATCCACAGTGTAACTACAGTTATCTTTTTGATCCATTGTTGACGAGGTTAGAAAGACTGCTCTCCCATTTCAATATTTTATGGGTCTCACACCTCCACACACACACACACACACACACACACACACACACACACACACACACACACACACACACACACACACACAATTTCAGCTTGCTACAATTTTTTGAGAGCATGGGTGAAATTGTTGAATCATTTAGCATGAATTTATGATTGATCTACAACCCTGATTCCAAAAAAGTTTGGACAAAGTACAAATTGTAAATAAAAACAGAATGCAATGATGTGGAAGTTTCAAAATTCCATATTTTATTCAGAATAGAACATAGATGACATATCAAATGTTTAAACTGAGAAAATGTATCATTTAAAGAGAAAAATTAGGTGATTTTAAATTTCATGACAACAACACATCTCAAAAAAGTTGGGACAAGGCCATGTTTCCCACTGTGAGACATCCCCTTTTCTCTTTACAACAGTCTGTAAACGTCTGGGGACTGAGGAGACAAGTTGCTCAAGTTTAGGGATAGGAATGTTAACCCATTCTTGTCTAATGTAGGATTCTAGTTGCTCAACTGTCTTAGGTCTTTTCTGTCGTATCTTCCGTTTTATGATGCGCCAAATGTTTTCTATGGGTGAAAGATCTGGACTGCAGGCTGGCCAGTTCAGTACCCGGACCCTTCTTCTACGCAGCCATGATGCTGTAATTGATGCAGTATGTGATTTGGCATTGTCATGTTGGAAAAGGCAAGGTCTTCCCTGAAAGAGACGTCGTCTGGATGGGAGCATATGTTGCTCTAGAACCTGGATATACCTTTCAGCATTGATGGTGTCTTTCCAGATGTGTAAGCTGCCCATGCCACACGCACTAATGCAACCCCATACCATCAGAGATGCAGGCTTCTGAACTGAGCGCTGATAACAACTTGGGTCGTCCTTCTCCTCTTTAGTCCGAATGACACGGCGTCCCTGATTTCCATAAAGAACTTCAAATTTTGATTCATCTGACCACAGAACAGTTTTCCACTTTGCCACAGTCCATTTTAAATGAGCTTTGGCCCAGAGAAGACATCTGCGCTTCTGGATCATGTTTAGATACGGCTTCTTCTTTGAACTATAGAGTTTTAGCTGGCAACGGCGGATGGCACGGTGAATTGTGTTCACAGATGATGTTCTCTGGAAATATTCCTGACCCCATTTTGTGATTTCCAATACAGAAGCATGCCTGTATGCGATGCAGTGCCGTCTAAGGGCCCAAAGATCATGGGTACCCAGTATGGTTTTCCGGCCTTGACCCTTATGCACAGAGATTCTTCTAGATTCTCTGAATCTTTTGATGATATTATGCACTGTAGATGATGATATGTTCAAACTCTTTGCAATTTTACACTGTCGAACTCCTTTCTGATATTGCTCCACTATTTGTCGGCGCAGAATTGGGGGATTGGTGATCCTCTTCCCATCTTTACTTCTGAGAGCCGCTGCCACGCCAAGATGCTCTTTTTATACCCAGTCATGTTAATGACCTATTGCCAATTGACCTAATGAGTTGCAATTTGGTCCTCCAGCTGTTCCTTTTTTGCACCTTTAACTTTTCCAGCCTCTTATTGCCCCTGTCCCAACTTTTTTGAGATGTGTTGCTGTCATGAAATTTCAAATGAGCCAATATTTGGCATGAAATTTCAAAATGTCTCACTTTCGACATTTGATATGTTGTCTATGTTCTATTGTGAATACAATATCAGTTTTTGAGATTTGTAAATTATTGCATTCCGTTTTTATTTTCAATTTGTACTTTGTCCCAACTTTTTTGGAATCAGGGTTGTACATGGGAAGGGGTGGTGTAGTGGTTAGCACTGTTGCCTCACTTCAAGAAGGTTTTGAGCCCAGCAGCCGACAGGGGCCTTTCTGTGTGGAGTTTGCATGTTCTCCCCGTGTCCGCGTGGGTTTCCTCTGGGTGCTCCGGTTTCCCCCACAGTCCAAAGACATGCAGGTTAGGTTAACTGGTGACTCTAAATTGACCGTAGGTGTGAATGTGAGTGTGAATGGTTGTGTGTCTCTATGTGTCAGCCCTGTGATGACCTGGCGACTTGTCCAGGGTGGACCCCGCCTCTTGCCCGTAGTCAGCTGGGATAGGCTCCAGCTTGCCTGCGACCCTGTAGAACAGGATAAGCGGCTACAGATAATGGATGGATGGATAGATGGATCTATGTGGGAGGTATTTTAACATGAAACTCCTTAAGCTGAGCCTAAGTACATAGAGTTTAAATGTTTAGAGTAGAGGTCTGCGCGGGTCGGATTTTTCAGTCCCGCGCCTGCCCGCGCCTGCATTGTGCAGTCCCACTCCCGCCCGTGCCCGCAAAGAATTATGATTTTCAGTCCCGCTCCCGCCCACGCCCACAAAAAAATTATGATTTTCAGTCCTGCTCCCGCCCGCGCCTCCCATATTTTGTCCCGCTCCCGCCCGCAAATCCCGCATGATGCAGACATTTGCGTTATTTCTCAGGAAAGTTCTTGTCTTGACACAGTGTGATGGTGCCCCGCCCCCTACTTTGAGTGGATTTCAGAATAAATATCTACAGCTCACGCTGTTATTATTTACCTTGTTTCAGAATTCAGCCTGTACTGTCTCTAATAATAATAATTAGTGCTGTCAAACGATTGAAATATTTAATCACGAATCGCACATTTTTATCATATGAGAAACCATTGTAATTCTCTGATCAGCATAAAAAAGTGAATGGGCTTGCTTTGTACTAATGGTGTTGTGTGTGGTTTTTTATTTGTTCATTTTTTTTATTGCAAAGCAGAGCTAGTAAGAGAAGTGAATTGATTTACTGCTTGCGTTAGTCTACAACTTTAGTCAGAGAGACATGTTACACAGTGACGGTAGGCTTGACTCAATGCTATCCCAGAAATCCTTCCTGTAATATGCAAATTTGGCCGCCTCTGATTGGACAGCCAAATTTGCATATTACAGGAAGGATTTCTGGGATAGCATTGAGTCAAGCCTACCGTCACTGTGTAACCTGTCTCTCTGACTAAAGTTGTAGACTAACGCAAGCCGTAAATCACCTCACTCATGGTTCTCTTGCTAGCTGGGTGTGAACTGCGAGTCATTAGAGTGATCAAAGGATTTCCCGTTAGGGTGATCAAAGGCAAATTTAAGGTGCTATTTCTCTGGCAATGTAACTCTCTCTGCAAATTTAGGCATCTTAAAATGTTTTTATTAATGCCAAATAAAATATCCAGTACAAATTATATATGATAAACATAAATTAATAATTTATACATTTTATTTCAAACACATTTTTAGTTAGCGGGACTGCAGCTTATCACCACTCCCGCCCGCGCCCGCGCCACATATGTGCACTCCCGCTCCCGCCCGTGCGCGCATATGTGCACTTCCAGTCCCACCCGCGCCCGCAATGAGCTTTCAAAATTTGTCCCGCGCCGCACTGCTTTGCGTCGGGTCCCGCGAGTCCCGCGGGAGTGCAGGGCTCTAGTTTAGAGGACCCCATGTATATGTGATCATCTTGTGTTCTCCACCACTGATTATCACTGTAAAGGCATTTCGCGTGACAAACACAGACTCGTCATTAAGTAGTAAAACCCTTTGAAGGCCAGATGGTAAATGCTAGATCGATAGCTAGCTAGCTTTATTAAACACAAGGTCCACTCAGTTGATGCTGGTTTCCATTGGAGATGTGTATAAACTTGTGATAATCTATATCTACATTATTAAATTTGTAAAATATATAACAAATATAAAATAAGTAATATACAATATAGTGAGACAAACATATTATTATGATTAATGATGAATAAAATTTGTATCTAAATAGCAGAAAATTGTTTCCACTAGTTAAGTCCATATTTCTTAGTCGTCTCAGAGTTTTTAACATCATCGGGCAGAGAATTATATTACACGACAGGTGAAAAAGCAAAAGTCCTGCGTCCTGATTTTGAGTTTATTTGCACGATATGAATCTTGTTTTTTGCTCTTGTTTTATAATTATGGACATCAGAGTTTTTAATAAAAACTCTAGTATGTTGGTTTTCTTTTGAAAAATAGCAGGAAATGTTTTAGCCAATCAGAAGTTGTCAAGTACATGAGAGAGGTGGCTGTATGTGCGGAAGTGTTTGGTTTAATAAAATGCATATATATACAAAAACACAAAAGGCAAACAATCCAAATCGGCAGGCAAGGTCATAAACGAGAAAACAGGCAAAGGGTCGGTCGAGGCGTAAACAGTATGTCGGAGGCAAAACGAGAACGAGAACTAGAAACAGGAACAAGAATAGAGAAACCAGGGAATACATGAACACAGGAAGAAAGGCTCGGTAATGTGCACTTAATGTAACGTAATACTTCGCATCACCTTTACATCAGCGCAGTCCTTAAATAGCACAACACACAGTTCTCTATTTGAGTTCAGGTGCGCCTTGTTCACGGCGTATGTGCTAGAGCTCACTCGGCGCGCGCGGCCTGAGGCGCACCTTCAGGTGCACACGCCACAGTGCGCAGGACTGACAGAAGTCTGTGTTTCAAAGAAAGAAAATCCTTTTACAATGACTTTAATAGAAACTGCCATTGTGGTCATGGGGTGGTCCTAGGGTGGGTCACCCAAAAAGGGACCCAACTTAAAAACTAATGGAAGAAACTTAGAGCTCGGTGTTTTCCAGGATTCACTCAGCACTTGCATTGGTTCTGTACATTAAAAGCATCATGTAAGTATCTTTTTGGCTACTTTTGAGTTACAGACTTCTACGACACTTGCTATGAGCTATGATTATGATTCATGGATTCAACTTAATAATAAAGCACACGCTGAGAACCTGCACTTGCATCTAGCGCATCGTGGACAAATGTTCCAGTTTGATTCAAGGAAATGGATGATATATAAATCCATGTGGAGCTCTGTTAATATTAAGCATCTTCAAAACAATTGAGAATTAGATATTGCACAGTCGCAATGTTATGGATTATGACCCAGTCTCCTCTGAATTTATTAAGCTAAATGGAGGCAGAGTTGGTGGAGTGGAAATGCTGAATGTCTTCATTAGTGAACATCCCAAAAGTGTGATCCAAGTCCACTGCTGCATTTAAAACACAGGCAGTAAACGTGAAAACCATAATCCACATCCAAACACACAGCATCCATCTTATTCTTATTAGTTCTTATTCTAGAAGGACACACTTACTGAGAATTATTGATTCATTACACAGTAATAATTGTCATAATGGGAACTATTATACAAAGTTGCCTTGAATAAAACAATTTCACTTCATGATATATTTTGCCCTGGAGGTGATTAGATGATTTGCCTCAGATCATGCACATTAAATAACTAGGGTACTTGATTTTAACGACCACTGATGAGTCAAACACAACTCCCTGACGGCTCCTGTATAACTGATATCTGAGAATTGGGTCCGTGTTTGAAATAATTGGACGGTAAAATGCTATGCAGAATCTGATCTAATCCATAAAGGAGAGCCTATTGGATAGTAATAACCAGTCAGCTGTAGCAAACAGCATGGTGAAAATCAATAAAAGGGGACTGTATGAGGCTGAATCTAATCACGTAAACTCCACACACTTTTTCTGAATAAAACAGCTCCATAAAGTCTTCAGCGCTCTATTGATCTTCTGCACGCTGAATAAATGAAGCTCTGAAAGCTCTACTGCTCCTGTCAAAGCTATAAAATCTTCATTAATATACAAGTGCGTGTGTTGCAAAAGGTCAAACGTCATTAACCTTATCAAACACCAGCCAGCGGAATTCTGGGGTGGAAACTGAGATTCAGATTAAGTCCATCACATCATGGATTAGAGATGAACGCCATTCTTCTGGAGAAATATTAAAACGTCTGTTTTGTCGGAATTAATTTCTTGTCAAAATAGTGTACCACTGAGGTTTATGGAGGGTCATGTGACCAGTTACTATGCCATGCTGGTACTTTTGTATAATGAAATGTTCCAGACTTTGAAGAACCAAGGATTTGTGGTTTTTGGTGAACAAAACATTCTCTATAGCATTTCTGTTTCCAATTAGAGTCAATCCTTCCTCTCTAAAGGCCTCTGCATGCTCTTGTGACAAGGCTTTCGCAGATAGCTTTTCGCAGACAGTTGTAATTTATCGTTGAGCGGGGAGTAATAGGCGTGCGCGATGTTATTCACCGGCACAACGCAAGGGGGCGCGAAGTCGCTAGGAGTAGTTGGTGGATGTGGTTAGTGGAGTGTTTATCCTCCGGTTACTTATAATGACTAGAACTTTTTTTTTTATAATGACTAGAACTGGAGTCGTATAGATGTACGTACTTCCTCAATCAACCGCTCTTCATGCTGCTCCATCTTTGCTCGTGTTTTTAAAAATGCCGGTCATGAAAACAAAACAAACCGGGAAAGTAGGGAAGCGGAAGTGCGTGTACAGCGGATGTAGAGTGGACCAATCAGAGCCCTCTTGTCTGCGGCGCTGTCTGCGAGGCTTCTGCGGTGGTCACAATTTTTGGGAGGTGCGCGCAGAGCGTCTGCGAAGGTGGGGGGGCTACGCAGACACTGTCTGCGACGCTATCTGCGAGGACTGGGTTGTCAGCATGAATTGGCCTTAATACACATCCCACATGGTGTATACTTATGGGATAAAAGCAGCATTGATGATCACGCTTCGCCCCGTATATCACGAGCATAATGTGATACCTTTTGGATTCGCCATGGCTTCACAAGGAACGAACCAAACAATGATGCTGGAAAGGAAACCAAAAGGAGATTCATTTTTAAACGAATGTTGGAAGGAGTCTCCATTTCTAACAGTCAGTCATGGGAAAGGATGGAGGGTGTTACATTTTGCGGTTTCAAAACAAAGTCAAGGAACAACTTTATATAATATAGTTTTAGCTGTTATCATGTAAAATCCTGTATTTTTTATCCTTTTACATTTGATTTTGTGGAATGACCATGCAGGGTTCTCCAGGAAATCTGAAGTAGCTAAAAAAAAGCAGTAGGTGGTGCTGGAATTTGCGGCGGCAAAGCTAAAGGTGTGCTAATGCTCAGGGGGATCTAGGGGCATGCCCTCCAGAAAATTTTGAGATTTCCATGCTTTCTGGTGCATTCTCAGCGAATAAATTACTAACCATTTCCCTGTAAAATGCTTGCAAAATATGTATGAAATTTCCCTCCAGGTGTGTGTTTTGCGCTTAGCTTTCTCAGTTCCCCTCTGTAGTACGCTGCCTGGCTCTGTAACATAACTACATACACTACGGCATGGTCACATGTTCCTGCTCAGCCAATCAGAGCGCAAGAATCGATCAACAAATATGGTCTCGCTTCCAGTCCTGACCTGAATTGAAAACAATTTTGTGGAGAAATAATTGGATTTGCAGCAAATCATGGGCAGTAGAGATGATAGAAATCACTTGAACATTGAAAGGCAAGTTTTTTTTGTTTTCTGGGATCGAGTAGCTGGCGCAGACTGTCTGTGTAATCAAATGAAAGTCCTTCCCACGCCATGTGGTGCATAGGGCAGTGCCGATCCCCATTTCCATAGCCCTCGGCCTCGGGTTACGGTGGGAGGCTAGTCCTCTGGTAACCACGAGAGTTTGACTCCTGACTCACATCTGTATTGCAGCGTGCCTTGCCAGACAGCAGTAGGTACCATTTTTATGATGGTCTTCGGTATGACCCGACCGTGAGTAGAACTCACAATCTCCCACTCGAGAGGCGGACACGCTAACCACCAGGCCAACTCGCAGTTAGACCATCTGTGTAGGCCGAGAAAACCACCAGTCGCCGACGCTTGTGGACATCTCTGACCATGAACCAAGCTAGTTCTTGTTCTCTCTTATCGATAAACAGTCATTCAGAATGAATGTAACGAAGAAACCATAAAGCATAAACTTTTGTTTTGAAGAATTTCCTGTGGTGGAAATCCTACCCACTGTCACAAAAAGCACCGAAACCGGACACTCCTTCTGCAATCTCGTTAGCGTAAACTTCACCATGTCAATATTTCTATTTATTTTCTTTATGCAGATTATACAGAGTGTCCACAATACAAGTCGTTACTATAGAAACGAAAACATATAAACAGAGCTGCTGTTAGAGAAAAGTAATCAACATTTTTGTACTCAAGAAATGAACAGCGCCGAGGTATAAATTTGTATATTTATATCGCGAACTGCGTTTTCTTGCGTTGTTGAGACTAAATGAGAAAATCCTTCCCATGGTTAACAAACTTTCTTTACTTTTGTTGCTCGGGTTGAGTTGAGAGTCAGTTCAGGTGAAAAATGTAGCATTAAAATTCACGCTGAGCAATTATTCAGAGCAGGATATCGAACCTGCCGTTCCTCAAGAATCCAATAACGCTGGCGCTGATAGCGAACACTCGGATGTGGAGTGTTGAGGTGGTGCATTTTAATGCAGAAGAAAAATAAGCACTGATTGCATTCTGGAGACGAGAACATGCAAACATACCAAAAACCTTTCGAGATTGGGAAAGTACGACTAAATAAATAAATAATAAAATAACGCTACAGGTCAATGTTGTGGTTCACAATGTTCCAGTGCACAATGGGAACTGCCTCCTACTTCCTGTTTTACTGAGACGCTGTAAGGACTTAAACTGCTTGAGGTGTGATGTTAAGGGAAAAAATACCAAGGAGAAAGTTTATTTATTTCTCTTACACCACAGTGTCGGGTCAATACCGGTGTTCTGATAAACTGTCCTACACGTCAATGCGTCCTACAAAGCCCCACTGCGCATGTGCAGAGCACAAAACGTAATTTCTTGGCATTTGAACAGATTTTTGTCCTACATCAGCTGTGCTATAAACGGTCCAGATTAACGGCGTGCATTCAATCTTTACTACTTAATCTAACATAATGCTGATTTCTAACCATCGCGTGAGTCTTGCAATACATCTGAAATATCTCATTTATTAATGTAGAAGCATATTCTGACGGGGTCATATGAGTTGTGAGAACGTCCTGCGGCGTCATTTGAATTGTAATAACGTCCTACGCTCATTTTAATAGAGCAAATGGTACTTGTGAATAGTGACAAAAAAAAACTATTAATTCTACATATTCTGACAGGGTCAATTGAAGAGTCAGAGCGTCCTAGATTCATATGAATGTAAAAGCATATTCTGACGGAGTCGTTTGAATTGTCAGGACGTCCTACATTAATATATGAATGTAAAAGCATATTCTGACGGAGTCGTTTGAATTGTCAGAACGTCCTACATTCATATGAATTCTGACAGGGTTGGTGGACGTTGTATCAGTGTAGAAGCATGTTCTTTGCAGAGGGAAAAACCGCAAACTATGACTAAAAGTTAAAGTTGAATCACACTGTAGGATTTCCTGCAATGTAGGACTGCTCGACAGACATGTCTGACGTCCCCTCCTACCGTAGGACGCTTCACGGATGTAGGACCGTTTATCAGAACACCGGAACTGGTGTCCAACTACAACTCCCAAGAGACACTGCGACCTACAAACATGGCCGCCATTATGGCTCCACACACACACACACACATACACACACACACACTCCAGCACATTATTGATCAATCAGACCTGGACTCAATCACACACCCAATCAGCAACAACAACAAGAAAAAAACTGTCAAGACGTTGCAATTAAATTTCTCAAGATTATTTTTAATTTCTGCGTTGATTAAAAAAACAAACCGACAAGTTAAAAAAATGCACATTTATACACTTTTCTTTCTTTTCTTTTAAAGATTAGAGTTCTTTTAATACTGACAAGATGAACAGCATGTCGGGAGGAATGATAAAAAACACACACTTCCTCTGCAGACAGGAAGTACACAATATTTCTTTTTTTTTAATAAAATGAAGCTGATGATCCTATAGAGAAGAGAGATGAGTCTAAACAAAAAGGATGAGAAGAATCAGCATACTCAGAAATATGTGCGTGTGTATGAGAGAGAGAGAGAGAGAGAGAGAGAGAGAGAGAGAGAGATCTTCATCCTTAGCTGGCTCTCAGGTCAAGTTCATATCTCTAAACAAATTCAGTATTTGATGATCCAAACCAAACTGAAGAAGCTATATACAACACTGGAGAACATCTTTGATGGGACAAGTGTGTTCCGAGTCTGTTCGTCTTTCTCGGGTGTGTACATTAAGAATTACGTTGATTTCCTAACAATTTTGTCCGGGTTCACCTTTAAACACACACGAAGAGCAGAATGAACAAGAGGAAAGGGTTATTTCTCTCAGGTGTGTCGGGAAACTAAAATGTAAAGAAAAAAAATCCAAAAATGAAAAAAAAAACAGGATGTTTGTTTATTATTTAATGATTTTACAGTCTTCCTTTGCTTCCAGACACACCTTTGATTTGGGGGGAGACCCATCTTTCATCCAGTATGTTAGTCTACGGTCACACTACAGCTCGCGATGGGTTTGCGAATACTTGGCGATGAGAAATTGTTCTTGTTGCCACCAATTGTGTGATGCACGGCGAATGTTCTGAGCTTCATGAGTTGTTTTTTTTTTTTGCTGTGTCTCCGCCTCCTGAGTGGCCAAAAACATTGTGAACAATTTCAATGCATGGATAGAAATTTGCTGCCGATGTTTTCATCGGCAAACTCAGCGGTGAATACTCACAGATGGGTTTGGGAAAACTTCCTGAAGCTCGGGGAAACATTGCCACCAAATGCCTCATTCTCATCAAAACCCATCGCTAAGCATCGCAATGTCGCTGTAGTGTGAACCTTAGCAAGCGCCGAGAGGCGTGTCAATGACGTACGGGGAAAATCCTTAAGTTTAATATCCGAAAAACACACCTGAGCAAAGATTTCCAGGTGCAGAGTGTTACCTGTGTCAGGTGTGTGAAGCTGAGGTGAAGGAAAGAAAAGTCAGAAATTTATCACCTTTTGATCACAAATAAGAAAATGAGACAGTTTTTTTTTTTTTTTTACGGAGACCGGCAATTAATATTCAATTTTACTTTTTACAAAATAGAAATTGCAAACAAAGGATTGATTTGCAAAAAAAAAAAGTTAAAAAACAAACCACGCCCAGATTGCCCATATTCTTATCAATTTTCTTTTCTTTTTTTCCCTCACCCAAAACAGGAACTTCACAACTGTTTAACGTTTATCTGTGAAGCTGAAATGTTATATATACACTACCGTTCAAAAGTTTGGGGTCACCCAGACAATTTAGTGTTTTCCATGAAAAGTCACACTTTTATTTCCCACCATAAGTTGTAAAATGAATAGAAAATCTAGTCGAGACCTTTTTCTGGCCATTTTGAGCATTTAATCGACCCCACAAATGTGATGCTCCAGAAACTCAATCTGCTCAAAGGAAGGTCAGTTTTATAGCTTCTCTAAAGAGCTCAACTGTTTTCAGCTGTGCTAACATGATTGTACAAGGGTTTTCTAATCATCCATTAGCCTTCTGAGGCAATGAGCAAACACATTGTACCATTAGAACACTGGAGTGAGAGTTGCTGGAAATGGGCCTCTATACACCTATGGAGATATTGCACCAAAAACCACACATTTGCAGCTAGAATAGTCATTTACCACATTAGCAATGTATAGAGTGGATTTCTGATTAGTTTAAAGTGATCTTCATTGAAAAGAACAGTGCTTTTCTTTCAAAAATAAGCACATTTCAAAGTGACCCCAAACTTTTGAACGGTAGCGTATATATAAAAAAAAGGCAAGAAAAAGTTAATTCTGCGTTTCTGATGGACGCGTTTTTTTGTTTGATGATGTCATCATGTGCACTGATTTCACTCAGGTGTGTTTGGAGCTGAAAAGGAAGAACGAAAGAAAATCCTAAAAGAAAAAGAACAACAACAACAACACTTAACTGATCATCAGTGTTTCATCAGATTATCCGTTTTTGTTTCCTTTGTCACTTTTAATGAGGTAATTAAATGCACATAACATTTAAAATTGTCTGTTCGAAGCCAAAACGGGATAAAAATCGTTCCCTGATGAAAAAAAAAGACAAAAATTCCCAAAATTCAAGTTCCTCAGTAATTTGGATGAACCCAGCAGAGTCATGTAGACCTGTTCATTAATTTTGCTCAGGTCTAATTTTGAGTTAAAACAATAAAATTCTTCTTCTGGTTTTTTTAATGTTTTTTTTTTTTGTGACGTGGCAGCTCTCAGGTGAGTTTTCAAGCTCAAACTGGGAAAACATTTGATCCAAAAGAGAAAAACTCCTTTGCTCAGATGTGTTTCGGAATTTTGTTTGAATTTGAACTGAACAACCCCCCCCCCAAAAAAAAAAAATAAATAAAAAAAAAATAAAATTAACATTAATAAATCAGGGTGGCATGGTGGTGTAGTGGTTAGCGCAAGAAGGTCCGGGTTCGAGCTTTCTGTGCAGAGTTTGCATGTTCTCCCCGTGACCGCGTGGGTTTCCTCCGGGTGCTCCGGTTTCCGCCACAGTCCAAAGACATGCAGGTTAGGTTAACTGGTGACTCTAAGGCTACATCCACACGACAATGGCAACGAGATTTTTTTTTTTAAAATATCGCGTCCACATGGGCAACGGATCAGTAAAATATCAGGTTCATATGGCAACGCAACGCTTGCTGAAAACGATGCAATACACATGCCACACCTCTACGTGCGCTGTCCCATCGGAGACACCAGAACAATAGAAGAAGTAGGACGCATGCGCATAAACCCCTTCTTCTGTAGCATCAGCCACATAAAGTTTTGATTATTAATCAGTAATGTAAAATAGTATCTGTTGTCTAAGACACTTATTTATATTTCATATTAAAACGTCTATGTAAATTAATACATAGAAAGCCTGGCCAGGCGCTGAACGTTCTTCTGCCTTCACTTTAAGAGAAATTCAGGGCGAGCATGAGCCTAGGTTCTTCCCTGTCACTGTCACACGTGCACACCTTCTCACTCCCTGTCCTATGGATATAGTCCCTTTAAATCACGTGCTCGTTTTTTGAATGGAGACGCGGAAAGAGGAATGAATGGGGGTAGATGGAAGCCGGTACGCCAACATTCTGAGATCCTCCAGAATTCTTTAATGGTCCGGAATAAATTGAATGCTACACGTTGATGGATTACTTTGTTCTTCTACGCCCTTTTTGAGGAATGTATTGTTGGACTTAAACCAACATCTGAAGAGGTGAGATCGCTCCTTTTTTTTCCCTATTTTTGCTGGCGGGATTGTCATGTGGTTGTGACGTCATCGTAAACAAATCCGTTCTACTCATCCAGACGACTTTGCAACGGCGCCGTTGCCAGATTTTTCCACTCTGGAACCCGTTCTCAAAAGATTTAGTTTTGGGGCACCCAAAACGCCAGTGCCATGTGGACGCCAGGCCGAACCGATAAACAATTTTATCAGATTCACCTGAATCCGTTGCCGTGTGGACAGGGCCTTAAATTGAGCGTAGGTGTGAATGTGAGTGTGAATGGTTGTCTGTGTCTATGTGTCAGCCCTGTGATGACCTGGCGACTTGTCCAGGGTGTACCCCGCCTTTCGCCCGTAGTCAGCTGGGATAGGCTCCAGCTTGCCTGCGACCCTGTAGAACAGGATAAAGCGGCTACAGATAATGAGATGAGATTAATAAATCGTCCTTTTTCCGCCATTTTTGTTCATTCAGCTTTTGATTTGGCCATCAAGTTGTGTCTGATTATGTCATCATCATCATCATCATCATAAATACCAAACAAACCCGAGACATGTTTTTTGCTCAGATGGATCCTGAAGATGAAGAAGAAAAATTATCCAAAAAAAAAAATCACAAAATTTAAAATTTTGTCATTTTTGGTCTCTTTTTTTTAAAATTATACTTTATTTCCTCTTTCTTTTCTTCTCTTCCCTTCTCTTTCTCTCAGGTGTGTTTTGAATCCAAAAATGCAACAAAAACCGTAAAAAAAAAATTAAATGAACAAAATCACCAGATAAGGAAAAAAAAATCCTAACTTTCACTTGTGTCTGATGATGCCATCAGATGACAAACGGTGGTGTACGTGGACATTAGTACCGTACGTCTCCAGTCCTCAGTAAAACCCGTAAATTTTCCATCGCTTGGTCGTGCACCTTTTTGACGCAAGTGAGAAATTGCTTCATGTGCGGATACTTGCGACGGCGATGTTTTGTTGCTTGCGACAGATTGTAGATATCAAACATGCTTGAAATTCTGCGACAAAAAAAAAATCGCCAGTCGCTGACCTGTTGCAGAGATATCGCCGCGTGTGCGTGTGTTTGCGATAACGAAGTGATCGCCTTCAAAAGCTAAGCCAATCCCCGCCCGCAAAGTAGTCACGTGATTTCTATGTAACTTGCATCCTCCTGCCCAAATCGCCCACTGGTTGCAGATAACGCGCACACGCAGCTACCCGAGAAGGGAAACTTGCGTACAAAAATCGCAATACGCTTGCGATGAGAAGTCGCCCGTGTGCGCCGGGCTTCATTTGTGTACTCTCTCACCTGAGACCTGTTTCTTTGGTCCGGTGCGGTCCGAAGAGAAAAATGTGACAAAAGAAAAAAAACCCACACATACACACACAAAAAGGATAAAAATTCCGCAATTTCTGGTGTGCTTGATGATGTCATCATTTCAGGTTGCATGTCTCTAGTCATTGCTAATTGAAACAGAACAAAAAAATCCCACGTTTGAATATTCTCTCTCTCTCTCTCTCTCTCTCTCTCTTACTTTCGTGTCTCTCTTTCCTTTATCATTTTTTCTTCCTTTCTCTGTTTCACAAAAAAAGGTGGAGTTAGTGTGTCCCTGTAACTCACTCGCTCCTTATCACCGTAATGAGTTGTTTTTTTAAATTCATTCATCTTTCTTTCTTTCCATCTCTCCATTTCTCCTCCTCTCCGTTTTTTCCATTCTCAAGCTTTTTCTTTAATCTGGCTTTTTCATTTCCAGCTCTCACGTGTCGTGTATCGTACGATACTTACTATATACATGGCCTGCGAGATTGAATAAGACTTTTTGCTTTGTGTACACACACACACACACACACACACACACACACACACACACACACACACACACACACACACACACAGATGCTAACAATATGGCTTTCTGATATACAAATGAAAGGAACAATAGACAGTCTTAATATCTTACAGAAACTTACAAGTGAGTTGCCCTCCTGCTTTTTCTCTGTCTGTCTGTCTGTCTGTCTGTCTCACACACACACACACACACACACACACACACACACACACACACACACACACACACACACACACACACAGCATCCCAATGATGTTGGACAGCTTGAAAAATAGATTGCTATTTGTGGAGCAGACGTTCAACAAAGCAAGATTTCTCCCTGCAGTGAAGACAGACAGCAGGTGAGAGTAAGACAGAGAGATGGATAGAGAGTGAGACAGAAAGAGAAATAAAAATCAGATCTATTGGAACATTGTACACTGAACTCTGGCATCTTAGTGCAAAAACAAAAACACAAAGCAATTAAGAATCGAGACATCTGGTTTAAAAACATTCGATGAGTTGTGCTGTTGTGCTGTACAAAAGTCCACTGACACACACACACACACACACACACACACACACACACACACACACACACACACACACACACACATAATGGGAGTATGATGTGAGCAGGAGATTTGTCTCTCACACACACACACACACACACACACACACACACACACACACACACACACACACACACACATCTCTGTTCATCAACATCAAAAGTCACATGATTCCCTAACGTGTGCATGACTTCCTGTTTGCTAGTTTCAGTCTTAGTGTGTGTGTGTGTGTGTGTATTTGGGGAGGAGGGAAATCACACTTCAGTCTGTTGTGTGTATGGCTGCGTCTGTGCTTCCTCCAAACTGTCCAAACTTCCTCCAGTTTCGGAATCCTCGAACCCAAAGGGGGCGGAGACATCGGACACGGAGGATGTTTTGATTGACAGCCGCTCGTCCCCGCTTGCAAAAGCATTCAGCTCCGCCCCCTCGGATCCAAGCGGCAGCTGATGAGGAGGAAGATACTGGCTCGGGTGGAAGTGTGGCCGGGCTCTGCTCAGTGTACTCGCAGTGGAAACGGGTTGACTGACAGGGACCGTGTCTGGCATGTAATCTTCTCCGGGAAGGGGCGGCGGCAGTCGGTCACGTGACACAAAATCCTCGTCCTGAGGGGGTGGATACTCGCTGTCGACGTCAAAGCCACCTAAGTAGTAGTCCGACTCCAAAGCCACGCCCACGTCTCCCGGCGTTGTTTCCTTGATGTCGGAGAGCCTCGTCGTCGGCAGCCAATCAGAAGTGTCCCAGTGGTACGCTGTAGAGAAAGAACAGCCTATCAGATCATGTTCCGTGTGCAAACGTTAGGTTTCGGCATGCGAACTTTCACAGCGTGCAACAGCAGGAGGGCGGGGCATGCCTGTGGAACAGCCATGAGGTCATGAGGTCAAAGGGTCACATTCTGCAATCGAAAATGCAATCGAAAACGGATGCATGCAGCAATGTGTGAACGCACAGAAGCGCAGGGACACACACACACATTGTGTACACACGCACAAACGGTTCACATCCTAATCCTGACCATCTGAGACCATCCACAACAAACACACAGACAGGAAGAGGAGACAGACAGACAGACAGACAGATACGGAGCAGAAGTGCAGCCACTTGACATTTCCCAGAATGCATTCCGTCAGCAGTACAGAACAATGTGAAGGGGGGGGGGGAGGGAGGAACAGAGAGAGAGAGAGAGAGAGAGAGAGAGAGAGAGGGAAGAGGGAGGGGGGGCAAGGGAGAGAGAAAGGGGGAGGGAGGGAGAGAGAGAGTGAGGGAGGAGGAAGAGAGAGAGAGAGAGGGACAGAGAGAGAGAGGGGGAGGGAGGGAGGGACAGAGAGGGGAGAGAGAGAGAGAGAGAGAGATTCACCTCTGCTGTAGGTTTGACCTTGGTCCATTACGGAGACTGGTAGTTAGAGGAGAGACAGAAGTGTGGATCAGCGCAATGCTCACTGCACCACTTTGTGTGTGTGTGTGTGTGTGTGTGTGTGTGTGTGAGATCCCCCCAACCATCTGACTATTGACTACACTATAAAAACCTTTGAAACACACACACACACACACACACACACACACACACACACACACACACACACACACACACACACTCTTATCAGCAAACCTAAAGTTACTGCTTCACTCTGACTGTCACTAAGTACTGACACATTAAATAAAAATAAATAAAATAAAGTTGTTATTCACAATAGAACATAGACAACATATCAAATGTCGAAAGTGAGACATTTTGAAATTTCATGCCAAATATTGGCTCATTTGAAATTTCATGACAGCAACACATCTCAAAAAAGTTGGGACAGGGGCAATAAGAGGCTGGAAAAGTTAAAGGGACAAAAAAGGAACAACTGGAGGACCAAATTGCAACTCATTAGGTCAATTGGCAATAGGTCATTAACATGACTGGGTATAAAAAGAGCATCTTGGAGTGGCAGCGGCTCTCAGAAGTAAAGATGGGAAGAGGATCACCAATCCCCCTAATTCTGCGCCGACAAATAGTGGAGCAATATCAGAAAGGAGTTCGACAGTGTAAAGTTGCAAAGAGTTTGAACATATCATCATCTACAGTGCATAATATCATCAAAAGATTCAGAGAATCTGGAAGAATCTCTGTGCGTAAGGGTCAAGGCTGGAAAACCATACTGGGTGCCCGTGATCTTCGGGCCCTTAGGCGGCACTGCATCACATACAGGCATGCTTCTGTATTGGAAATCACAAAATGGGCTCAGGAATATTTCCAGAGAACATTATCTGTGAACACAATTCACCGTGCCATCCGCCGTTGCCAGCTAAAACTCTATAGTTCAAAGAAGAAGCCGTATCTAAACATGATCCAGAAGCGCAGACGTCTTCTCTGGGCCAAGGCTCATTCAAAATGGACTGTGGCAAAGTGGAAAACTGTTCTGTGGTCAGACGAATCAAAATTTGAAGTTCTTTATGGAAATCAGGGACGCCGTGTCATTCGGACTAAAGAGGAGAAGGACGACCCAAGTTGTTATCAGCGCTCAGTTCAGAAGCCTGCATCTCTGATGGTATGGGGTTGCATTAGTGCATGTGGCATGGGCAGCTTACACATCTGGAAAGACACCATCAATGCTGAAAGGTATATCCAGGTTCTAGAGCAACATATGCTCCCATCCAGACGACGTCTCTTTCAGGGAAGACCTTGCATTTTCCAGCATGACAATGCCAAACCACATACTGCATCAATTACAGCATCATGGCTGCGTAGAAGAAGGGTCCGGGTACTGAACTGGCCAGCCTGCAGTCCAGATCTTTCACCCATAGAAAACATTTGGCGCATCATAAAACGGAAGATACGACAAAAAAGACCTAAGGCAGTTGACAAGAATGGGCTAACATTCCTATCCCTAAACTTGAGCAACTTGTCTCCTCAGTCCCCAGACGTTTACAGACTGTTGTAAAGAGAAAAGGGGATGTCTCACAGTGGGAAACATGGCCTTGTCCCAACTTTGAGATATGCTGTTGTCATGAAATTTAAAATCACCTTATTTTTCTCTTTAAATGATACATTTTCTCAGTTTAAACATTTGATATGTCATCTATGTTCTATTCTGAATAAAATATGGAATTTTGAAACTTCCACATCATTGCATTCCGTTTTTATTTACAATTTGAACTTTGTCCCAACTTTTTTGGAATCGGGGTTGTAATTGTAAAAAATGTGTATATTTTATATCTGTTTCATAACACATCTGTTACGCTGTTTTTATATGCGGCATCTTCATTGTTTTATACACCTCGCTCCACTTATAATGGAATGTGTAAATATAATACAAACAAACAAACAAACAAACAAACATTTGTTCAATGTTAAAATGTAAATTTAATCACAAAACTTTCACATAAAAAGGTAACTTTGTGTAAAATATATTCAAAGCAGCTGCTGAAAGTTTCAGTCTTGTCGTCTCTAATTGAAACCCGTTCAGCTGGAAATGGATTTGCGTCGAGCAGCGTGAACTCGTCTGCCGTGGGTGAGTTTCTCTACATCTTACTTCGCGTTAAGGAATCGTGTTTACTCTCTGTACTGGATTTCGACTGTGTTTCAGGGAAAACGAGCTCTATCGCTTCCAGCAGAGTGTTTCCACACAGCAATGAATGAGTCACAGTGAGCAGGAGCAGAAGGAATTCTGGGAAACAATACACTTAAGGTTTCACAGAGCTCCGAGTGGAACATAGTGTTATAAAGTGTGTGTGTATATAGGAGGTTGAGATACTCAAGGTTAGTGCATATTACACCATTCTAGCCCTGATTTCCTAATTCTGTAGCTCCGTGACTAAATCTCACACCCTTCCGGCTCCATGAGCCCTTTAGTTTAGCCCTCATGTACAGTATGTGTAGTATGTGGGAGGGTAAAGTGTGAGTCCAATAATAACATTTCTGTAGGACGTCAAATGGTTGTTTGGAACAGCTCAAATAAAAACATGATTCCTGACAGTGTACAATAAAAAACCTACTTTTTCCAAAACCCAAAAAGCGATACAAAATACAAGGCTTGGTAATGTCAGATGCAGGGTACAGAGCGTTTACTTCACAGAGTCTGTGTGTTACTGAGAGTCCTTATATTAGGCGTATCAGACGCTCGCTGGCTGTACTGTGAAAATTGTTCATGCAGACGCTCATCTAAGTTTCCAAATCTGTCATTGCTTAACTCGTGAATATCATGAATACTATCATTAAAAAGCTTATAATCTCTGCTTTCCAAAGAAATTGATCTCGTTAAAGTGCTAGTCTTATGAAAATGACACCACCCCTGGAAATTATACCTTATAAAACTAGACATGTTAAGCAGTTCTCATCTCATTATCTGTAGCCGCTTTATCCTTCTACAGGGTCGCAGGCAAGCTGGAGCCTATCCCAGCTGACTACGGGCGAAAGGCGGGGTACACCCTGGACAAGTCGCCAGGTCATCACAGGGCTGACACATAGACACAGACAACCATTCACACTCACATTCACACCTACGCTCAATTTAGAGTCACCAGTTAACCTAACCTGCATGTCTTTGGACTGTGGGGGAAACCGGAGCACCCGGAGGAAACCCACGCGGACACGGGGAGAACATGCAAACTCCGCACAGAAAGGCCCTCGCCGGCCCCGGGGCTCGAACCCAGGACCTTCTTGCTGTGAGGCGACAGCGCTAACCACTACACCACCGTGCCGCCGCTGTTAAGCAGTTTACTGTCTAAATTGTATTTTAATACAAGACTCTTTGAGTTCGCCATTACACAAATGCATTCCTGGTAAGTTACTGTTAATTCAAAGGAAGTGACGTCATATGCGCAAAGTTCGCGGCATTTCTGGCTTTGTCTGCTTTGCAAGGTGGAGCACGTTTTTAACGATTTTTTTTTTTATTCCACAACAACACTAAAACCAAAGCATGCCTCCTAAGAGGTGTCCCCTTCAAGGCTGTTCAGGTGTAGCTGAGAAAAAAAGCAGAATTTTGATCCATTATAGCCCAAAGTCGGCAGGACACTTGCGGAATGAATGGGTTCGATTTGTACAGACAAAGCGATAACTTCAAGCTGACAGGACGGTTTGGTGTCTGCTCCATACATTTTGAAAAAGATACATTTGTGAGGCAGGTTCACATAGAAGGATTTGAGCGACGTCTGGTACATGGAGCAGTTCCTACCATCTGGAAACAAAAGTCAGAAGCGCCATCCCAAAGAGCTCACCGCCAGACAGTAAGTGTCAAGCTTATGTTTAGCCTGTTGCTTGAATTTTAGTTGTCCTTAGTCTTTTATCCTTTTCACTGATAGCAGTTCTGAAATTTTACAACCCTGATTCCAAAAAAGTTGGGACAAAGTACAAATTATAAATAAAAATGGAATGCAATGATGTGGAAGTTTCAAAATTCCATATTTTATTCAGAATAGAACATAGATGGCATATCAAATGTTTAAACTGAGAAAATGTATCATTTAAAGAGAAAAATTAGGTGATTTTAAATTTCATGACAACAACACATCTCAAAAAAGTTGGGACAAGGCCATGTTTCCCACTGTGAGACATCCCCTTTTCTCTTTACAACAGTCTGTAAACGTCTGGGGACTGAGGAGACAAGTTGCTCAAGTTTAGGGATAGGAATGTTAACCCATTCTTGTCTAATGTAGGATTCTAGTTGCTCAACTGTCTTAGGTCTTTTTTGTCGTATCTTCCGTTTTGTGATGTGACAAATGTTTTCTATGGGTGAAAGATCTGGACTGCAGGCTGGCCAGTTCAGTACCCGGACCCTTCTTCTACGCAGCCATGATGCTGTAATTGATGCAGTATGTGGTTTGGCATTGTCATGTTGGAAAATGCAAGGTCTTCCCTGAAAGAGACGTCGTCTGGATGGGAGCATATGTTGCTCTAGAACCTGGATATACCTTTCAGCATTGATGGTGTCTTTCCAGATGTGTAAGCTGCCCATGCCACATGCACTAATGCAACCCCATACCACCAGAGATGCAGGCTTCTGAACTGAGCGCTGATAACAACTTGGGTCGTCCTTCTCCTCTTTAGTCCGAATGACACAGCATCCCTGATTTCCATAAAGAACTTCAAATTTTGATTCGTCTGACCACAGAACAGTTTTCCACTTTGCCACAGTCCATTTTAAATGAGCCTTGGCCCAGAGAAGACGTCTGCGCTTCTGGATCATGTTTAGATACGGCTTCTTCTTTGAACTATAGAGTTTTAGCTGGCAACGGCGGATGGCACGGTGAATTGCGTTCACAGATAATGTTCTCTGGAAATATTCCTGAGCCCATTTTGTGATTTCCAATACAGAAGCATGCCTGTATGTGATGCAGTGCCGTCTAAGGGCCCGAAGATCACGGGCACCCAGTATGGTTTTCCGGCCTTGACCCTTACGCACAGAGATTCTTCCAGATTCTCTGAATCTTTTGATGATATTATGCACTGTAGATGATGATATGTTCAAACTCTTTGCAATTTTACACTGTCGAACTCCTTTCTGATATTGCTCCACTATTTGTCGGTGCAGAATTAGGGGGATTGGTGATCCTCTTCCCATCTTTACTTCTGAGAGCCGCTGCCACTCCAAGATGCTCTTTTTATACCCAGTCATGTTAATGACCTATTGCCAATTGACCTAATGAGTTGCAATTTGGTCCTCCAGCTGTTCCTTTTTTGTACCTTTAACTTTTCCAGCCTCTTATTGCCCCGTCCCAACTTTTTTGAGATGTGTTGCTGTCATGAAATTTCAAATGAGCCAATATTTGGCATGAAATTTCAAAATGTCTCACTTTCGACATTTGATATGTTGTCTATGTTCTATTGTGAATACAATATCAGTTTTTGAGATTTGTAAATGATTGCATTCCGTTTTTATTTTCAATTTGTACTTTGTCCCAACTTTTTTGGAATCGGGGTTGTATACAAAGCTCAATAATGGCAGTAATTAGGCACTTTCACTTTCAGTGCTGGAATGGCAGGAGTGGGTGTCGCGTTGTGCCATATGCATTGTGCGCAGGGAGAGAGCAACAGCCAGGAATTTGTTAGGGTTCACCTCCAAACTAAGTTGCTCTTAAAACTACAACCTTTTCTGGTTCTAACAGTACCACTTAGGGCCATGTAGACCTTTTCTAGTTTGCGATTTTAAGGTGAATTGAACCTGTTTGAAATTTTAAGGTAAAGTCCAATAATTATGGAATTGGCCTGAAGGAAAAAGCCATTGCAAGATTAAGTTATAATTTATAATTTATCACTCTGTGATAAACTTCCCTGTGTATTTCTGAATCTTGTTGTTGCCTTTTTGTCCACCAAAACACATGCGATGTTACATTGCATCTAAAAACACGATTTCAGTATCAAACGAATGGACACTCCATCCTGTTATCTCTCTCAACTAACTCATCATTGTTTTTTTTCCTGTATTTAAAGGCTCTGAAAGAGATTCTCTCACAACATGAGCAAAATGTCCACTGTTCGATTAATACTGTATCTTCAGGTACTATTAACACATATCATATCCATCTTCTGTCAAATACTGGCTGTGAACAAAATAAACTGTCTAAACAACCACTCTCTTCTCCTTTCGGTATTTCATCCGAGTGTTCTCTAGCCAAAACAGCCAAAGCATCTGCGTCTACTGTTGTACAGATAGCAGCTCCTCCTTCTTCAAATACTGCATCAGGCGCAAACAGAAAAAAACCTTTCCACCCTCTCCTTCAACTACAGCATCGGAATTTTAGTAAAAAATAAATAACGGTGATTGCGTACTGACCCCTCCCCCCCAACACACACACCTCTAATTAACATTGTAGCACAAAACAGAAAGGGTCTATATGGTCCTAATTGGTACTGTTAGAACCAGAAAAGGTTGTGGTTTTATGAGCAACTCAGTTTTGGACGTGAACCCTAACAAATTCCTGGCTGTTGCATGCTCGCTGCGCACAATGCATATGGCACAACGCGCCACCTGCTCCTGCCGGCTCCAGCACTGAAAGTGAAAGTGCCTATTTATTGCCACTATTTAGCCTTGTGCCTACCAAGTGAGGTTACAGAGATGATGATTACAAAGAGACACTGCTTTATCATAACTGTGAAAGTTGAACAAATCAGTAAAAAAAAAGAATAAGCGAACTATGATTTGTACCATGTATTAATTTCCTGGGTTCCAGAAAATGGCTGGATCAGTCTTCTTCTTCACGAGCGACTCGGCTTGTGTATTGAGGATTTGCACGTGACGTCACGAGGTCGCGTGATATTTGTTTATCCGCCATTTTGGATGGCAAGGTCACGCATAGAACTTAGACGAACCCGTTCTAATTATCAAGTGTGTGGGAGTAGATCTTTCGAGAACGGTTATATCTTGTTCAGCATTTGGTTGTACCAATAGACAGGGCCAAAAGGAGGGCCTGTCATTTTATAGATTCCTCGCAGACGAGGAGAGACGCGCAAAATGGGTGTCCGCTGTGCGAAGAGAAAACTGGTACCCCAGTTCTACCAACCGAATTTGTAGTGAACACTTCATATCAGGTAGGTGTAATCTTCTAATTCAGTACTCCTAGTACATCTGTTAAGTTGATTTTCGGATTGAATGATAGCTGCATACTTAGAAACTAGACAGTCTCTAGCGTTTAAAATGACTATGCCTAGCCCTACTACCCTGGCCTAGTCTATGACAATGTTTTATCTTTTTGGCTCATATATGCCTTTGAAAGGCCAATCCATAGTAGGGATGGCGAAAACTAAAAAAAAATCTTGACCGACCACCGAGCCTCATTAGCCGGTTAAAGTCGGTTAACCTATGAGTTTAAACAGGGATGCAAACGGCGGATGCCGTTTCACGGCTGAAACACGCAGATCCGATTTTTTTCTTTAGAGGGCGTTGGAGTGTCTGAATAATTTCATCAGAGTAAATTCTGTATTAAAATTACTAAATAAGCGATAAAACGTCCTGCATAGTCTCTTTATGATAAACGTCTTAATGCCACTTACCCGTGAGGTTATCAAGTAGACATTCTTCTTCGGGAACTTCCAGAGGTATAGTTGGGATACCCGTCCCGCAACAAAATATTTATAAGCTTCCAGGCTCTTGTAAGCTTTGAGGGCTTTGCCAGTGTAACACGATTCACGATTAACGAGAAAATTGTAAATGTTGTGGTAGGCCAGATCGGGCAAATCGCCGGCACCGCAGCTCCGAATTTCCCTGAGCAAGGATTGCGGCAAGTTGTACGGATCTGCAATCCCCAACCTGGAACACTTTTCCACGTAACGCTGCCTCACGTCACCTTCAAGATGCTGAACAAACTTAGACAAGCAATCGCGTGATGTAGATGGGGTATTTTCCGAATTTTCTTGGGGATTACTCCCTGGATCCATTACGCTCGCGCAAGGTAAACAATCCTGAAGCCGTCCAATATGGCGGAGTAGGCGGAGTAAACATGGACGGGTCACGTGACTGCACATCCTCTATTCGTCCGCCTCTTTCTCCATGGCTATAGACCCTTTTCACGTGACGTCGCGACAAACGCGGCCGCCATTTTGGACATGAACTACCAGTAGTCTACCACAGCCAACAACGAGGAACGACGGCGAAGCATCGAAAGGAATATAGCCATCAAAGAAAGTTTTTACTTTCAGCAAGACTTCCATCATGCCATTATATTGTTGTGCACCTGGATGTAGTAACCATCAACACACAAGGCAAGATTTATCATTTTATCGGATCCCGACAGATGCTGACCGATGGAGAAGATGGATGGTCTCTAAAATATTGGCAAAATGATGTTTATTGACATAGCAATCGTGTGTAACGGAAAGCATTTGCATATCCGAAGTGTTGTGTTTACATCAAAGATAAAATAAACCGATATGACAACGACTGCTGCTGCCAGGTTGAGGACACAAACTAGTAGAAAGGAAGTGTGCCAACCGTGCCAACAGGCTTCCTTTGTGGTCGATTCTGCTTTAAGGTAAGATGCATTTAATTATTCGTCTGCTGTGGGTTTGGAATCGGTAGCCTGACCGATTCGTTCATGTTTGTGGTGCCGTTTGTTTGTTGACGCGTGTTGAAATGGAAGATTGGTTGTTGACATGATTTCCAGTGATGCTTTGGTGCTGCTGTGGATCAGATGTGTTGAGTAGCCTGACTGTTTTTTTTTTCTTGCGTGTGGTATCATTGTTGACGCGAGGTTGTTTTTTGAACATGCCAATGCGGACACGATTTCCCCTGATGAGTTATGACTTCAGACGCGATGCGTGTGTGGAGGTGTGGAGTCCGTGTGATATGTGCGTAAGATAGGCTTCTCATGTGTTTAGAGATCCGCGCTCTGAGACAAGCACAAGCGCAAGCACCCCCCCAAGGGAAAAAAGGGACCCCCCGAAAATATCGGCATAGTTCGAACACTGGGTTGGAGAAAGTAATGGCAAATAGTGAGTGCACAAACCATAGAAGGTAAACTGTACACAGCGCCAGGGCAGTGTGATGGTATGTCTACTTTTAGATTGTGTTAGCTTATCAATGAACACACTCGTCACTCGACGAGTTTCACGTCTTTACGACGGATACTTAAATGTGTGTTAGGTATTATTGTTGCAGTCTAAGCAGTCGTTGTAGCAGCTAAATGAGCGAGAACCGAAAGGGTCTGTGCCATAAACCGTTATTTCTTCACGTCCAAAATGGCGGTCGCGTTTATGAAGGTCACGTGAGTGAAAAGGGTCTATAGGTACTAAATTGTCCTCAGACAACCAACCAAAGTTTGATGACGAATTTTGAAGAGATTTCATCATCTTTTTAAAAAGAATCAGTATCAAGAACGCACACCACTGGAGAGAATAGTATAGAGTCTGTGTGGACACAAAAGAAGACACTGGAGCAAATGACGTCACACATGCAGCGCCGCTGACTTGTAAATCGTTGCGATCTAATAATGGCAGACAAGCTTTTAGTGATTTCTGGAACAGAATTCAGACGCAACAAAATTATTTTATGAACCAATTTTTTATTTATCGGTGAACTTTACAACATTTTTGAGCATATCACACACAGAAAACCCGGGATTTTATGATGCAGTTTTCATTAGACTAGCACTTTAAGATCTGTTCAGTACTTTGGGAGTAATGGCAAGTTGAAGTCGGTACAACAGAGTACACTCTCTGCTCGCAGGATGTTAGGAAACTGCCGGTGTTTTCTTTTTGAATCACGGGAAAGCGGTCAGGCTCTCTCTCTCTGTCTCTTTCTTTTGATCGGTTTCCCACTGGATTACTCGTGAATATCAATCAGATCACTTTTATAGGGATGTTCTCTTGCTCTCACTGTTTCTGATGAAGGATTCAGCAAAATTTTCCGTCAGCTAGTTTTGATGTTACGATTCACGGGAGACTTTGAAGTGAGTTTTCATAGCTTTACCTACTTATTTTTTCAAATCAAACTGATTCATGTAAATAAATAACTATTTTAGAATAGAACTGGAGCTGTTTTGATGAAAAATACTGAGATCTTCATGGTCGGAATGAGATTAAAAAAAAAAACAGAAGTCAGAAACACGAGCATCAATTTCAATTCAATTAATGTGAATTGTTTATTGGATGTGGCTCACAGTTTTTTCAAGGTTCACCTTGAAAGCTGTGAAGATTAATTGAAATAATCATTTATATTCTTTCATATAAACACTAGCAGGCCCTACTTTTGAGAAATACAAAGGCCTACAGAGCACAAAGAGCGTATTCGAAATAATATTTTATTACTTTTTTATTTTGATAGAGAACGGTAGATGTGAGACATTCAGTGCTTATTTATGCATATTTTATAATTAACAGTGATTTCTCCTTCTCTGTGATGTATAAATGAGAGTAAAGATCAGCTTTATATTGCACAAATAAAGCCATTTGGTGAAACTCTGAAGAAGAGAGTGTACCGATTTAACATTTTTACCCAATTAGCATTTCATTTCATCTCATTATCTCTAGCCGCTTTATCCTTCTACAGGGTCGCAGGCAAGCTGGAGCCTATCCCAGCTGACTACGGGCGAAAGGCGGGGTACACCCTGGACAAGTCGCCAGGTCATCACAGGGCTGACACATAGACACAGACAACCATTCACACTCACATTCACACCTACGGTCAATTTAGAGTCACCAGTTAACCTAACCTGCATGTCTTTGGACTGTGGGGGAAACCGGAGCACCCGGAGGAAACCCACGCGGACACGGGGAGAACATGCAAACTCCACACAGAAAGGCCCTCGCCGGCCCCGGGGCTCGAACCCAGGATCTTCTTGCTGTGAGGCGACAGCGCTAACCACTACACCACCGTGCCACCCCCCCAATTAGCATAATAAATACAAATTAAATACTAATTTGCATACTTTAATTTTAATAATTTTTAAAATTTTGTATTCAGTATACAACCATCTATGTGCCTGCCAATTTCCATGTAAATATCTTGAAAAATAAAAAAGTTATTCAGAAAAAACATTTGATCTCATTGGTTAATGAGGCCCATTTTGGACCATGTGATCCTCAGACAGAATATTACGGCAGTTTTCTCAAAATTAAGCCGTTTCTTCAATCTTTGATTTTTAGTATCTCAAGAATGGAGAAATGTTTTAATTCTGTAAAAAGTATGTTGTTCTGCATTCAATTCTGAATTTACTGAGAGCAGTTTCAAACAATTTGGACTGAATTTGAATTTTCACCTGATATGCCTACATACATGTATCCGCTGTGATTGTGCTCTAATCAGGAACAGGTGCAGGGTAATTAGTCCTAATGGTGTTGCGCGCACGCCAAAGCATTGACGTAACTGATGTAACCAGACAGCTGTTTGACATATCGAGTTTGATATTTGATTATAACTCTACAGTAATGCTGTAAAGTGAAAGCGCTGGTTCACTGCTGTCCACCAGGCATCCAGCAGAGTCACACCATAATAAATGTTGTGATGTTGTTTCTGACGCATGGCATGCAGTGTCAAAGAAAGGAATAAATATCTATTCATGATTGTGATGCCTATCTCATTATTGGTCTCACTGTCACAAGACAAGTACTATTGATGGGATTTTCATGCTTCGCCAACTGATGGGAAAAAAAACAGAAAGCAGTGCAGTAACTTGTATATAGCCTTTGTGGACTTCGTTAAAGCATCTGACACTATCAAACGCCAGCTACTTTTCGTCATCCTTGGCAAACTAGGCTGTCCATCAAAGTGCACAAGAATCATCAAGAAGCTATATACTGATGTACACGCAAGACTCATTATTGACGGTGAATTAACCCAGCCTCTTCAATACAATAGTGGTGTTAATCAAGGCTGCAAACTAGCACCTGTGCTCTTTGGCATATATTCAGCAGTGCTACTGTGGTTGGGTTTCAAAGACGTCAAGCATAAATGTAGTATACAGATTAGATTCCGTTATGATGGTGATCTCTTTAATATGAGCAGACTTAAGGCAAAGACTAAAATACTAACAGAATACATCAGGGAGGTCCAGTACGCTGACAACACTGCGATATTCAGCAATACGCCAGAGGGCCTGCAGCTGCTTCTGACACCCTACAACACAACTTGGCAAAGCGCATGGGCCTGCGTATTAATACAACCAAAACAGAAACCATGTGCGTTGGTAATACAGCAGATTTTTACATAGACGGTACTAAATTAGCCAATGTCACCCGCTTTAAGTACCTCGGCAGCTATGTCACCAGTGACCGCTCTATGCAGGAGGAACTACCATCTCGTATTCAGGCGACATCGTGTGCATTTGATTGATTATGGAAGACAGTGTTTGATTCTCATGGCCTGACAGTCTCAACTAAAATCAGTGTGTATAATCGGTGCCTAAAGCCTATTCTAATGTATGGTAGTGAGACATGGATTTTATACCAATGTGAGGTTAAGCAGCTTCATACAATACAGCAGCACCATCTACTGTACGTCTTATCTTAAAGATTAAATGGGATCATTTCGTCAGCAATGAAGATGTACTGAAGACGGCGGGGGTCGACGACATCGAATTGCAGTTAGTGAAAAGTCGCTTACAGTGGTTCGGTCACGTCTGTCGAATGAATGACGGCAGACCAGCAAAGGAACTCTTACATGGTGAACTGGTTCATGGTTCTCGACCAATAGGACGTCCTAAACTTCGCTTTAAAGACACTTGTAAGAATGCTTTAAAGTGTGTCTGTTTCTTAGACGTATGGCAAACTTGGGTGGAAAACAGACAAAAATGGAAAAAGCTAATAAATTTAGTGTGCGAATCCTACAACTTGAAGAGAATCGCAGAGTACAAGAAGCGCAAGGAAAGGAGAAGGGAGAAGAAGAAACGATACTATACTGTGTTTTTACCCGTTTTCTGGCTCAGGGATCAATCCTGTCACAAGACAATGCAGCAGTTTACTGATGTGAAATACATGACACGACGCAATTCGATGGTTCATCTGCTACTGTATAACACAGGGCTGGGAGTGAAAAAAAAAATCACAAGACTGAAACTTTTTGTCTTCATCAAGTGCTGTGAAGCGGCCATGGAAGAGAGTGCGGGAGGGGGTTAAATCCCATCCCATTTGGGTCCTGGGGGCTTCTCCTAGAAAATTTTGCATTTCTAGGTGATCTCTGGTGCATTCTAGTGATATCGCAGCCAAAATTTTACTGCTTGGAAGGCATCACAATTTGGCTGAAATAGCACTAGAATGCACCAGAGAGCATTATTAAACCTCACTACAGGTCCTAAGAGTTGGGAAAGAAACACAACATATTGGTATTTCTGAGCAATTTTAATAATTAATAAACATGATAACAAATTAACCTGAGTTGAACTTCTTACTGACGTTAAAGTCCATTAAACACATTCTTCGATCTTAATCTGTTAATACTGGCAACATTCAAGTCCATTAACCACATTCTGAACTTACAGTGGTGCTTGAAAGTTTGTGAACCCTTTAGAATTTTCTATATTTCTGCATAAATATGACCTAAAACATCATCAGATTTTCACACAAGTCCTCAAAGTAGATAAAGAGAACCCAGTTAAACAAATGAGGACAAAAATATTATACTTGGTCATTTATTTATTGAGGAAAATGATCCAATATTACATATCTGTGAGTGGCAAAAGTATGTGAACTTTGCCTTCAGTATTTGGTGTGACCCCCTTGTGCAGCAATAACTGCAACTAAACGTTTCCGGTAACTGGTGATCAGTCCTGCACACCGGCTTGGAGGAATTGTAGCCCATTCCTCCGTTGTTCCATCAATGATGGCAAGCCGTCCTGGCCCAGATGCAGCAAAACAGGCCCAAACCATGATACTACCACCACCATGTTTCACAGATGGGATAAGGTTCTTATGCTGGAATGCAGTGTTTTCCTTTCTCCAAACATAACGCTTCTCATTTAAAACAAAAAAGTTCTATTTTGGTCTCATCCATGTACAGAATTATTCCAATAGCCTTCTGGCTTGTCCATGTAATCTTTAGCAAACTGCATCCGAGCAGCAATGTTCTTTTTGGAGAGCAATGGCTTTCTCCTTGCAACCCTGCCATGCACAGCATTGTTGTTCAGTGTTCTCCTGATGGTGGACTCATGAACATTTGCCAATGTGAGAGAGGCCTTCAGTTGCTTAGAAGTTACCCTGGTGTCCTTTGTGACCTCGACGACTATTACACGCCTTGCTCTTGGAGTGATCTTTGTTGGTCAACCACTCCTGGGGAGGGTAACAATGATCTTGAATTTCCTCCATTTGTACACAGTCTGTCTGACTGTAGATTGGTGGAGTCCAAACTCTTTAGAGATGGTTTTGTAACCTTTTCCAGCCTGATGAGCATCAACAACGCTTCTTCTGAGGTCCTCAGAAATCTCCTTTGTTCGTGCCATGATACACTTCCACAAACATGTGTTGTGAAGATCAGACTTTGAGAGATCCCTGTTCTTTAAATAAAACAGGGTGCCCACTCACACCTGATTGTCATCCCATTGATTGAAAACACCTGACTCTAATTTCACCTTCAAATTAACTGCTAATCCTAGAGGTTCACATACTTTTGCCACTCACAGATATGTAATATTGGATCATTTTCCTCAATAAATAAATGACCAAGTATAATATTTTTGTATCATTTGTTAACTGGGTTCTCTTTATCTACTTTTAGGACTTGTGTGAAAATCTGATGTTTTAGGTCATATTTATGCAGAAATATAGAACATTCTAAACGGTTCACAAACTTTCAAGCACCACTGTATTCCTTAATAAGAGCAACATTTAAAAGTCCATCAACCAAATTTTGAACCGTGCATTGGCCTAGTGGTTAGCGTGTCTGCCTCTTGACCAGGAGATTGCAAGTTCTACTTGCAGTTGGGGCATACCAAAGACCATCGTAGAAATGGTACCTACTGCCATCTGGCAAGGCATGCAGCAATACAGATGCGAGTAGGGAAGTCAAACTCTCATGGGTACCAGAGGACCTGCCCCCCACTGTAACCCTAGCTGTACAGGCGAGAGGCTGAGGGCTATGGAAACGGAGATTGGCGCCACACCCATATGCCTTAAAGTGCATATCCTGGACCAAATTCATGTTTTTTAATATGAAAGAATGTCCCTTTACACACTCATCAAGAAGGGTAATTTTGCACAAGGCCATCTGTCTACAGCAGAAAAAACAAAAAAACAAAACGCGTCTGGAAAAATCCCAAGGGAGTCTGGAGCCAGATTCATGACGTCACCTGCAGAAGCGCCAGCAGGCTGCAAGAGCTTGCATGGTTTCAGTGCACAGCCTGTGTAGACCAAGTTTAGCAGCTAGTGATTTTGCATTGAAATATGGAATTGTCACCTGAGCGCAATGTGGGAAACGATGAGTACTAATCCCATCAAGATTGGTGTTGCTACACCCTCCTACGATACATCTGTTAAGCATTTTAATAATTACATGATAACGTTGAAGAAATTTGCAGAAAAACACCAGGTCGTTTTCTCATAAACGAACCAGCGCTGACGTAGGATTCAGAGGGAGGCGTCCCGCACGCGACGTCACGAAAATCAATGTTTGCCAGGAAATCCACATGCCAAGTTTTTTCAGAGGCGGACCAATTTGCCTCAAATGGCTTGATTTCAACTGAATTTTTCTGGTATTGTGCAAGGTAAAAAAATTGCACAAAATGTAACAGATATTTAACCAAAGTCTCTCATCATCTCATTATCTCTAGCCGCTTTATCCTGTTCTACAGGGTCGCAGGCAAGCTGGAGCCTATCCCAGCTTACTACGGGCGAAAGGCGGGGTACACCCTGGACAAGTCGCCAGGTCATCACAGGGCTGACACATAGACACAGACAACCATTCACACTCACATCTATGGTCAATTTAGAGTCACCAGTTAACCTAACCTGCATGTCTTTGGACTGTGGGGGAAACCGGAGCACCCAGAGGAAACCCACATGGACACGTGGAGAACATGCAAACTCCGCACAGAAAGGCCCTCGCCGGCCACGGGGCTCGAACCCGGACCTTCTTGCTGTGAGGCGACAGCGCTAACCACTACACCACCGTGCCGCCCCATTTGACTAAAGTTTAATATAAAATAGGAGAATTACATTGATCTTGCTCTTGAATTTACCCGTGATATGCACTTTAAAGAGTTGGTTAGTGCTGGGACAGGAGACTGCCTAGGAAGACCAGATTCTGGCGTGAGAGGGACTTTGAACTTGCCAACCAAATTTTGAAAGAGAATACAACATTTGTACCACAAAAGGTTGAACAAGTCCCAGACGGTGCACTGTAAAAGGTAACACCACTACTTTCTGAAATAACTTTACTTATTTCATGCTGACTTAGTGTTTTAACTCATATCATTTTAGTTATGTACTCGTTTTACATTAAAGAGATCCAATACTTCACACACCTGAGTAAACCACACAATTTAGACCCAAGTAAACTGACAGGAGCAATGCATGGGAGTTTGGTTTGCATATTAAAAAACAAAACAAAAAACAAAAAAAGCTTCTGTTACCACAAAAGCTCTCACGACTTGAACACTTCTAATCTATTTAGCTTTTCATGATAATCATTCTTAGTGTGTGTGTGTGTGCTTCCAGACAAAAGAGCTGAAGCTGAATTCATAAGGTCATATTTTCTATTAACATCAATAACTTCTGTGCAATAAAATTAATTACACATTAACTTCATGTGGAATTACATGTCTGGCTAATGTGAATATTAACTAATGCTAGCTAAGTTAGCTGATACCACACCACACAGAATAACAGCAGACATATCCATGGTTTAACCTCTACCAACATTTGTTAGCGTACATTTTTATTCCGCTAACTTGAAGTGGTCATCGATTATGCATATATATATATATATATATATATATATATATATATATATATATATATATATATATATATATATATATATATGTAGGTGTATGTTGTTCAGGCTGCTTGGTTTAGCGCCAGAATTTTTTCTCTCATGGCTCAGGGCTGGTCGTTACCTGAAATAACGTTAGTCAATTTTCATGAATTCAGAATTACATTATATGGACTCACTCTAGGGGTTCTTAGAGTTAGGAGTTAAACTTTATTTCAGGTGAGTTGCTGAAGAAAATCATTAATTTAGCCAGTGTTACTTCCCATGACCTCATGTGAGCAATGAAAGTCATTGTTTTTTTGCATTGTTTTAAAAAAAAAAATACATGGCTTTGAATCCATATTTGAGACTTTCTTTTTTTGCAGCTTGAAGACAAAAGTATGTGAACCTCTAGGATTAGCAGTTAATTTGAAGGTGAAATTAAAGTCAGGTGTTTGCAAACAATGGGATAACAATCAGGTGTGAGTGGGCACCCTGTTTTATTTAAAGAACAGGGATCTATCAAAGTCTGATCTTCACAACACATGTTTGTGGAAGTGTATCATGGCATGAACAAAGGAGATTTCTGAGGACCTCAGAAAAAGCGTTGTTGATGCTCATCAGGCTGGAAAAGGTTACAAAACCATCTCTAAAGATTGTGAACTCCAGCAATCCATAGTCAGAGAGATTGTGTACAAATGGAGGAAATTCAAGACCATTGTTACCCTCCCCAGGAGCGGTCGACCAACAAAGATCACTCCAAGAGCAAGGCGTGTAATAGTCGGCGAGGTCACAAAGGACCCCAGGGTAACTTCTAAGCAACTGAAGGCCTCTCTCACATTGGCTAATGTTAATGTTCATGAGCCCACCATCAGGAGAACACTGAACAACAATGGTGTGCATGGCAGGGTTGCAAGGAGAAAGTCACTGCTCTCCAAAAAGAACATTGCTGCTAGTCTGCAGTTTGCTAAAGATCACGTGGCAAGCCAGAAGGCTATTGTAAAAATGTTTTGTGGATGGATGAAACCAAAATAGAACTTTTTGGTTTAAATGAGAAGCATTATGTTTGGAGAAAGGAAAACACTGCATTCCAGCATAAGAACCTTATCCCATCTGTGAAACATGGTGGTGGTAGTGTCATGGTTTGGGCCTGTTTTGCTGCATCTGGGCCAGGACGGCTTGCCATCATTGATGGAACAATGAATTCTGAATTACACCAGTGAATTTTAAAGGAAAATTTCAGACATCTGTCCATGAACTGAATCTCAAGAGAAGGTGGGTCTTGCAGCAAGACAACGACCCTAAGCACACAAGTCGTTCTACCAAAGAATGGTTAAAGAAGAATAAAGTGAATGTTTTGGAACGGCCAAGTCAAAGTCCTGACCTTAATCCAATCAAAATGTTGTGGAGGGGCCTGAAGCGAGCAGTTCATGTGAGGAAACCCACCAACATCTCAGAGTTGAAGCTGTTCTGTATGGAGGAACGGGCTAAAATTCCTCCAAGCCGGTGTGCAGGACTGATCAACAGTTACCAGAAATGTTTAGTTGCAGTTATTGCTGCACAAGGGGGTCACACCAGATACTGAAAGCAAAGGTTCACATACTTTTGCCACTCACAGAAATGTAATATTGGATCATTTTCCTCAATAAATAAATGACCAAGTATAATATTTTTGTCTAATTTGTTTCACTGGGTTCTCTTTATCTACTTTTAGAACTTGTATGAAAATCTGATGATGTTTTAGGTCATATTTATGCAGAAATATAGAAAATTCTAAAGGGTTCACAAACTTTCAAGCACCACTGTATCAGCTATAAGCACAATAAAACAACATGGACTCAACAGCTACAATCAGTCACAGACTTCCCCGCACTTTGACACCTGGGAGAGTCTGAGTGTGAGCCTGTGCAGCAAAGAGGATTTTGTAGTTGGCATCCTCTGCATGTTTATGAAGTGATTTTTTTCCCCATTGGAGCCATAGTTTACAGCATGAGAACACAGAATACAGCAAGCCTGATCTGTCAACTGGAGCTTTCGAAACCACTTTTTTACACAGCCACTACATGTCACAACAGAGGATTTGCACCGTCATGTCACCCCATAGCAACCATAACTAGGGTACCATGACCGGGGGCATGCTTGTAGTAGTTCATTCAGCTGAGCTAGTTGTTATTGATCGGTATGGGAAGGTTTTGCTGCATTTTTGGATGCGCAAATAATTTTGAACGAAACAAAGACATCGGATTTTTTTAAATTTACCAAAAGTAATTTAATATTGGTGGAAAAAATAGAGAGATTTCTGAATGTAGAAGGGAAAAATGGGGGGGGGGACATTCAGCGGGACTCAGTGTCGAAAGGAGAGGTCAAAAACTGATGGTATACTCATTTCATTTCGACAAAGGTAAGAATTTAAAAATATATATATATTTCACAACTGCAGCGTGGTGCTCATTCTTATACAGTGAAGTGAACATGAGCCTCAACACAGCAGCTCTGCAGACCTTCACCGAGACTTAAAAAGTGCATTTACATTCGGGGAACCTTCGGTGCGCATTGTGCGTATGCTTGGGACCCAGCCATTATGGGAAACCCCTGATGCTGATTTGAGTGCAGTCAGCACATGCATATAAGGACACAGAGGCTTTGTGAAGTATTATCATTATCACTATCGCATTTGTTTCTATCCATGTTTTTGACTCTGCTTTCGGTTTCGTTTGTGTTTTGTTTTTGTAAAGATCACGCCTGCTAATAAACACTCTTCCTATGGACCCTTTTCACGTGACATCACGACAAATGCGGCCGCCATTTTGGACGTGTACTACCAGTAGTTTACCACAGCCAGCATTGAGGAACGGCAGCAAAGAAAGTTTTTACTTTCAGCAAGACTTCCATCATGCCACTATATTGTTGTGCACCTGGATGTAGTAACCATCAACAAACAAGGCAAGGGTTATCATTTTATCGGATCCCGGTAGATGCTGACCGACGGAGAAGATGGATAGCGGCATACCAACGCTTGTGTAGTGACCACTTTGTTGGAGGTAAGACGAATAAAATTAGCCAGAAAAGGCATTACACTGGTGTTAACATTCTGTGGCGGTGAGTGTGTAACCAAATAGGTTAAAATAACCCATTGTAACCTCTTTGTTCTTCTGTAGTAGCTATTGTTGACTAGCTAATGTCAACAAGTAGCTGGTATGTTACTGTAGCAATGTTTACGTTCAGTCATTTGGATGACTGTTAAAACCTTTCAGTCTCAAGTTTTTCCTTTACTGTATTTACTAGTTTACTGTTATTATGATCCGGCAGCTATTTACACCGGATCCAGTATAAATAGCTGCCGGAGCCAACATCTGAGGTTCCGGAGCGAGCTCCGGCTTGCTCCCGGAGTGCTCCGGCCGAGGTTCCCCTCAAATTAAGCAGCGCGCGCCGGCTTGCTCCCGGAGTGCTCCGGCCGAGGTTCCGGAGCACACTTCGGTCGAAGTTCCCCTCAAATTAAGCAGCGCGCTCCGGCTTGCTCCGGAGCAAGCCGGAGAGCGCTCCGTGACCTCGGCCGGAGCACTCCTGGAGCAAGCCGGCGCGCGCTGCTTAATTTGAGGGGAACCTCGGCCGGAGCACTCCGGGAGCAAGCCGGCGCGCGCTGCTTAATTTGAGGGGAACCTCGGCCGGAGCACTCCGGGAGCAAGCCGGAGCGCGCTCCGGAACCTCGGACGTTGGCGTGTATGTGTATGGTGATGGGTTTTTAACGACATAGGTATACAGATCATGTGGGCCGAAGTCAGGTAAAGACGAGGGCTTCATGTACTTCCGTACGTCAGTGAGCAATCCTGGTGGAAGCAGGTAAACGTCGTTCTCTAAGCCTGCTAAACTCAATTTTTGCAAATACCTCTCCCTCTGCTCGCCCTGTAAATGCCCTACGTCGCTGGATAGTGAAGGTATTTTCTGCATCTCGCTCCTTTTTCTTGTATGTTCTCTGTTTGTCACCTTCCTCGCATTCAAACTGATTCGAGCCGAAGTCCACTACATGTCCAAAATGGTGGTCGCGTTTACGAAGGTCACGTGACTGAAAAGGGTCTATACTTAGATCCGTCTAATGCCACATACCTGACACAGTATTTCACAAAGTCTCTGCGAAAACAGCGTCCTTATCTGTGCTCACATCAGCATCAAGTGTTTCCCATAATGACTGGGTCTCAAGTGTGCACACAACACACTCTGAAGGATCCCTGAATGCACTGGCGGTTCGTTAATAGGGGCGATTTGGGCGACGCACTCCCAAACAGGGAGGGAGATTTTTTTTTTTATCTACTCCTACTACCAACAGTAATGTCATTGTCCAATCAGGCTAAGGTCGCGCCTGGTGTAGCCACGCCCTTTTGGGGCGATTTCTGTCAGGTTCAGATTTGCCCCTAAATCTCCCATTGACACTAATGGTATGTACGTTTTTTTCGAAAATCCTGCTCCCAATGCATTTTCTATTAGGTTTTATGTGCTCGCACAAGCAGCGTGCTTACGTCATACGCCTGTTGCGCCGCGCAAGTGTTGCCAGATTGGTTTTAAGTGCATTTTGGCGGGTTTTGAACATAATTTTGGGCTGGAAAACGCAAGTTGCGCGGGAAATGTGTGAACATTCTATGAAGATGGCGGCGAGTGTTGAGTGCAACAATACGATAGCGGCTCTGAAAGAAGTTCCCTTTAGTCGTCGTGCCAATGAGGAGAAAACGGCAATCAAACAGCTAGGACCTCCTAGACCGAATTTAAACATCAAGCAAGTGTCTACGAAGGGGGAGAAGACCTACTCAAGAGGTTTTAACAAGAACTGGTACCACCGGAAAACTTGGCTAGCTGGCTGTGATGTAGTCAGTGCTCTTTTTTGCTACCCTTGCGTTCTCTTCCACCCTGGAAGTAGCACAGCAGACGGTACAGTGATATCTGATATTTGAATTTACTAGGCAAAAGGTTTTGTGTGTGTTACCAATGGCAGTTTAACATTGCCATGCTTGGAATATTTCAGTAGCCTCAAGTTCTCTCTGACTTGGTGTAAATTAAGCATATTTTCATCTCCATCTCATTATCTCTAGCCGCTTTATCCTTCTATAGGGTCGCAGGCAAGCTGGAGCCTATCCCAGCTGACTACGGGCGAAAGGCGGGGTACACCCTGGACAAGTCGCCAGGTCATCACAGGGCTGACACATAGACACAGACAACCATTCACACTCACATTCACACCTACGCTCAATTTAGAGTCACCAGTTAACCTAACCTGCATGTCTTTGGACTGTGGGGGAAACCGGAGCACCCGGAGGAAACCCACGCGGACACGGGGAGAACATGCAAACTCCACACAGAAAGGCCCTCGCCAGCCCCGGGGCTCGAACCCAGGACCTTCTTGCTGTGAGGCGACAGCGCTAACCACTACACCACCGTGCCGCCCCTGCATATTTTCAGTTTTTATATATTGTACAGTATATGTGTTCATTGGAGCCAGCAGCACCTTACCTTTTTTCCAACTTGTTAAGCCAAGTTGCACTGACTACAAAACCCTGTGTAACCTTGTGTGTGTATAGCTAAATAACTAAAGCCTTTTGTGTTCATTGACATGCTTGTAATACTTTAAATTTCCTTTTAAGGCATGGCTTTCTGGAGGAATTCTTGGGAAAAAAACTGCAGAATTTATTTAGAATTATTATTTGTTGTTAAAATGGTGCAATTCCATATAAAAAAAACCCCACATAATTAAGCTGCACATGTTTGTTTGATGGTTATGCTTTTCTTCATCTTTCTTTTTCAAAACTTAAATAAACACTTGTTTTGGATTTATATCCTGCCACTTTAATTGCATTCTTTAGAATTGAAGAAATTAGAATATGTTTATAATTAAGAATTTGTGTCTACTTATTATAGAATACTGGAATAATATGAGAAAATAAATGAGTAATGTAATATTGATTGTGATGCCAAATGTTTTGCTTTGAAGGCTTCACAATGAATCTTCCTTAGTTTTAGCCTGGCAAGCCAGACTAAATGTGAATATTTGCCACTCATAGGCAAAAATATTTTTGGCCGCTAGGCGAGTGGGTCTAGTTTACTAGGCTACCTAATGCCGCTTTTCCACTACAAACGCGGCTGAGCCGTGCCGTGCCGAGTCGAGCTGAGTCGAGCTGAGCGGGGCTGTTGGAGTTGCATTTCGACTACAACCGCGCTGAACCGTGCTGGCTGGAAGTGGGTGGACACATTGGGTGGAGTTAGCGAAAGTGGGTGGACGTCATGTGATGCCGTTAAGCAGCGCAAACAGTGACATCAGTGACAGTGGCGGAACAAGTCAGAGCCGGGCCGGGGGCGGGGCAAATGACCGGACCCTTTATTAAAGCTTATCATAACATCATTTTAGGCTACAAAATGTCCGCAACTGCGGTGTTTACCAATTTCAGCACTACCGGGTGCAACTATGTTATTTAGTACATCAAGTCCTTCAAACGAACATGTAACTCAGAAACAAAAAACATTAGGATACTGTACATGGCTCATAATAAAACATCAATAGCCTATACTGCGCACATTATTTGAAGGGCATACGAATGAGCGCTCAGAGGTTGCAACGCTGACAGGAAGAGTCAGAAATAAAAGGAGGGCGGTGCAAACCTCACTGAATGCACTGTGTTTACCAATTTCAACACTCCGGGGTGCAACTATGTTAGTTTGTACATTAAGTCCTTCAAACGAACATGTAACTCAGAAACAAAAAAAAAACATTAGGCGACATACTGTACATGGCTCATAATAAAACATCAATAGCCTACTGCGCGCATTATTTGAAGGGCATACGACGAGCCTTGCGCTCCGCGAACTCGTGCACGATGCTCTGTTGTCACTGATTCAGTGATCTTTTAAGCGGTAGTCTCACGACCCGAATAGTAAACAATAAACATGGAGGACATGGAGTCGTTAGTGTTGCTGGTCTCGGTGCTGTGGCTTGTTGTCACCGACAACGCGGACAGATACTGGCAAGAGCGTATAGATGAGGCGAGGCGCATAAGGCTTCAGAAATTCTCGTAATTCATAATTATTATTCTTCCGGGTTTGCGGTGTTTACAGATCCCAGCGCGCTCGCGGGGCGTGTGTGGGCGTGTGAGGACACTCCTCCTCACCAATCAGTGCACAGGGGAGTGTCTGCTCACGCCCCCAACCTCAGTCGGCACGGTTTGGCTCGCTTCAGCCCCACTCCAAAACGGTGCGAGTTTTAGGGGCTAAGCAGGGCTGAAACGAGCTGAGTCGTGCTGGTTTTTGGTAGTCGAAACGCGAGCCGTGTCGGGCTGAAGTGAGCTGAAGCGAGCTGAAGTGAGCTGAAAAAGGGTAGTGGAAAAGGGCCATTAGTTTGCCACCTTTAACTTGTTTAGTGTTGCCACCTAGTGGAGAGAAGAGATATTGTCTATATTGATATCTGAATTTACCAGGCAAAAACAAGTTCGGCCAATTGATTTGCTACCTAGGTCAATTTACTTCAGTCCTGTGGACATTTACGGTCCGTGTAGACATAACGGGGGAAAATTGCCCCCCCGAAAAAAAATTCAGGAGCCGCCACTGCCTGAATGTAAGTGCACTTTAAGTCTCAGTGAAGATTAGGCTGTGCAGAGCTGCTGCGTTGAGGCTCATTTTCACTTCCCTTCAAGAATAAGCACCGCGCTGCAGTTGTGAAATTTTTTTTCATTCTTACCTTCATAGAAATGAAGTGACCATAGCGTTTTTGACCTCTCCGTTTGACACCGAGTCCTGCTGAATGTTCACCCCCCATTTTTCCCTTCAACATTTAGACATTTCTCTAGTTTTTCCCCTTGATGATGAATTACTTTTGGTAAATTAAAAAAAAAATCTGATGTCTTTGTTTCATTCAAAATGACTTGCACATCCAAAAACACAACAAAACCTTCCCATACCGATCACTAACAACTAACTTGGCTGAATGAAGCACTACAAGCGTGCCCCCATCACGGTGCTCTAGTTACTGTTGCTATGGGGTCACGTGACGGTGCAAAGCCTCTACATGCAATCCTCCTCGGCCTTCTTTTCATTCAAGTTATGAGACGGAAAAATCCCCAAAGCTGTAATTCATGAACGGTCCACTCCACATACAATCTGTCGGTCTCCGTTTGATCACAAAACAATAAAGGTTTCCCGAATCAACTTGTCAGAAACTTCAAACCAATATCAGTGTCCCCTGCTGCCAATTGTCTGAATTGAGCTGGAAAGTTTGTCTACTCCACTGGCACTGCCATGATGGAAAATCACATAATTGTGGGGGTGCTGTGGCTCAGGTGGATAAGGCGCCATGCCATAAATCCGGGAACCCAGGTTCAATTCTGACCTGAGGTCATTTCCCGATCCCTCCCCGTCTCTCTATCTCCTGCTCGTTTCCTGTCTCTACAATGTCCTATCCAGTAAAGGTGAAAAAAGCCCCCCCAAAAAATCACATAATTGCATTCTTGAGTGCTGATTGGCCAAAGATCTTTTTGCAGTTTATTATTTTTTTTCCAGTCTTTTTTTGTTTTTTTACACTTTAGGATATTTTCAAAAGACAGAAATCTGTCTGTAGATGGAAATTTCCCAACCCTGTGTAATATTATTATTTTATTCAGGTTGATTTTGTGCCCTTGCAAATATTTTGCTCATTCACTCATCAGAAGATCTGCTTTGAGGCAGTGGTGCTTGAAAGTTTGTGAACCCTTTAGAATTTTCTACATTTCTGCATAAATATGACCTAAAACATCATCAGATTTTCACACAAGTCCTAAAAGTAGATAAAGAGAACCCAGTTAAACAAATGAAACAAAAATATTATACTTGGTCATTTATTTATTGAGGAAAATGACCCAATATTACATATCTGTGAGTGGCAAAAGTATGTGAACCTCGAGTATTAGCAGTTAATTTGAAGGTGAAATTAGAGTCAGGTGTTTTCAATCAATGGGATGACAATCAGGTGTGAGTG